>NC_061859.1:346291-348791 GCF_019202785.1 Penaeus chinensis
TGCAAAAACATATCTTTGAGATACACCACTCGACAGCGTTGTATAGCAACTTATTAAAAGGGAATACAATGCAAAATGTATTTACAAAAATAGGAAATAAACAATAGAATTAACAAAACGTAATTAAAAAATACAAATGTTTATGGTAAAAATGAGGTCTGAATCCCAACATTAAAATCAAATAAAATGAACGCACAAAATAAAAAAAATGAATAAAAGATTATTCAAAAATAGTTACAAACATAAAATAACTCCCTATAAATGAATATAAATGAATGGAAAACTGCCAACAAATTTTATAATTAACAAAGGACAAAACCAAAAAAAAAAAACAAAAAAAACAAAGAAGTCTTCGCTACTGCCAATGAAACTGAAATTGATACAAATAAAAATACGTGACTAAAATGCTGATAAAAAAACAAACAATAGAAATTTACACAAGGGAGCAATATAAAAAGGAAGAAGCAGAGCGGCATATTAGTTTTACAAAGCATCGCTTTCTAAACTGCCCGACAGCAAAATGTAGACATAACATTTTAATTAAAAAAACAAAAAAACAAAAAATGACTTGATAACAGATTTCATTGTCATAGAAAATCATTTCGGTTTACAAAAAGGGCATCATAGAAAGGACAAATAGAATAAGAAATATATATATAAATAACTACACACACACACACACATATATATTTATATATGTATATTTATATATATATTTATATATATTTATATATATATGTATATACATATATATACACATATATATGTAGGTGTGTATATGTATATATATCAATATTTACATTTATGTGTATATATACATAAATATACATTCATATATATATATATATATATATATATATATATATATATATATATATATATATATGCGTGTGTGTGTGCGCGTATGTATACATATATTTATATATATAAATATACATATATATATATAGACACATATGTACTAGATGTACTATCTCTTGGCCTAGATTACTGTTTGGCCCCAACTAAAGTAACCTTTCACAAGTTTTATTTGTATTTTGAAAAATTATGTAACAATCTTAAAACTTGTAATATCTATAAAAACAATTTTAGTAATGTTGCCAACTATATCACCACGGTAGCCAACACCACTTTCATGAAATTCTCACGTCAGATTAAACAGGCACATGATTCAGAAGCACTCCTGCCCCCTCTACAGACACTTAAGAAAGACAAAACAATACTAATTACCAAACCAGGTAAAGGTCGGGATGTTGCCCTTTTATACATGTGTAACTATAAACAAAAGATCATGAACATTCTCAGTGACCATACAAAATTCTAACAAATCACGTCTGAGGTATCAACTCACCTATTATACCTAGAAGACATGTTAAAAAGACTACTCCGTACCACCAAAGCATCCATTAATAAAAATACATATAATTTTCATATGTTTTCTGGCTCCAGACCTGGTCTACTCTATGGACTCCCCAAAGTTCATAAACCTAACATTCCTCTGAGACCCATTATTTCTTCAATTGGTACTTTTAACTATAACACTAGCCTCCGGGCTAGTACAGTGGTAACGTGCCGGCCTCTCATCCGAGGGGTCGGCAGTTCGCGCCCCGCCCAGGCGCGAGAAGTTGCAATTGGCGCTCGAGGTTACTGCTGTGGCTGGGCACCACGGCGGGTAAGGACTAAGCTCAGCCGAGTCAGCACCAGCTGACACACGATAGCGAGTCGGCATTAGTCGGCACAGGCCGGGCTCCCCTCATGGGCATGGCCCGGGCGAGGCTCAGCTTCGCATATCTGACTTATCCTTACTATAACACTGCAAAATTTCTGGTTCCTATCATACCCCCTCCCACCACCAATCAGTACACAATCAAAAATTCTACTATCCTTGTAAATTAAATTACATCCCTTAAGCTTCAGCAACCCACCACCATGGCAAGTTTCGATGTTGACTCATTGTTCACTAATGTTCCCCTTCATGAAACCACAAATTCAATAGTCAACAATCTAAACAGCACACATCTCAACGAATTTGGCCTATCAAAAGCTAACTTTAAAAAATTACTTGAGATTGCAGCCCATTACTCGGTTTTTACTTTTGATGATTGTTTATACAGTCAAACAGGGTGTGTAACGATGGGTTCCCCATTAGGCCTTTCCTACGCTAATGCGTAAGAAGGAACTGTTGCTATCACGGACAAAACTGGCTTGAACAATGTCCGCCTGAATTTAAACCCGTTCATTATCGTCGATACATCGATGATACCGTTCTCCTTTTTAAACACCCCTCACACGTAAACCTCTTTCTGAACTATCTCAACTCGAAACATCCGAGCATCAAATTTACTGAGATGCAGGAAAACAATCGATTACTATTTTTGGACACGCTAATCACCTATAATAATGGCACCTTCCATTCAAGCATTTTTTTCCGAAAGCCAACCTTCACTGGCCTCGGACTTCCTTAGCTACATTCCATATTTATACAAAATTAACAGCATTA
>NC_061859.1:353791-356291 GCF_019202785.1 Penaeus chinensis
GAGGAGAAAGGAGAGAGAGAAGAGAAGAGAGGGAAGAGAGGAGAAAGAGAGAGAGGAGGAAGGGAAGAGGAGGAGAGGAAGGAGGAGAAGAGAAGAGGAGAGGAGAGAGAGAGAGGAGAGGAGAAGGAGGAGGAGGGAGGAAGAGAAGGAGAGAGAGAGAGAGAGGAGAGAGGGAGGAGGGGAAGAAGAGAGATGGAGAAGAGGAAGAAAGGAGAAGAAGGGAAGGAGAGAGTGAAGGGAGAAGAAGGAGAAAAGAGGAGAGAGAGAGGAGAGGAAGAGAGAGAAGAAGATAGGAGAGAGGAGAAGAAAGGAGAAGAGAATGAGAAGAGAAGGAGAGAAGAGAGGAGAGAGAGAGAGAGAAGGATGAGAGAAGAGAAGAGGAGAGAGAAGAGAGGAGGAGGAGAAGGAAGGAAAAGAGAGAAGGAGGAGAAAGAGGAGAGAAGGAGAGGGAAGAAGAAAGAGAGAAAGAGAAAGAGAAAAGAGTAGAAGAAGAGAGGGGAGAGAGGAAAGAGAGAAGGAGAGAGAGAAAGGAGGGAGAGAGAGAGAAGAAAGTGGAAGAAGAGAAAAGAGAGAGAGAGAAGAGAGGAGAGAAGAAGAGAAAGGGAGGAGAGGAAAGAAGGAGAGAGAGGAGAGAAGGAAGAGGAAGAGAGAGGAGATGAGGAGAGGAGAAGGAAGAGGAGAAGAGAGAGAGAGAAAAAGATAAGGAAGAAAGAAGGGGGGAGGGAAGAGAGGAAGAGAGAGAGGAAGGAGAGGAGAAGGAGAAGAGATAGGAAGAAAAGGAGAGGAGGGAGGATAGGAGAGGAGTGAGAGAGAGAGAGAGGAAAGAGAGGGAGGAGAAGGAGGAGAAGGAGAGAGGAGAGGAGGGAAGAACAGGAAGAGAGGAGAAGGAGGAAGAAGGAGATGAAAGAGGAGAGAGGAAGGAGGGAGGAAGAGAGAGGAAGGAGGAAGAGAGAAGGAGGAAGGAGAAGAGAGAAGAAGAGTGAGGAGGAGGAAGAAGGAGAGAGAAGGAGAGAGAGAGGAAAGAGAGGAGAGGGAGAGGAGAGGAGGAAAGAGAGAGGAAGGAGAGAGAAGGAGAGAGAAGGAGAGAGAAGGAGAGAGAAGGAGAGAGAAGGAGAGAGAAGGAGAGAGAAGGAGAGAGAAGGAGAGAGAAGGAGAGAGAAGGAGAGAGAAGGAGAGAGAAGGAGAGAGAAGGAGAGAGAAGGAGAGAGAAGGAGAGAGAAGGAGAGAGAAGGAGAGAGAAGGAGAGAGAAGGAGAGAGAAGGAGAGAGAAGGAGAGAGAAGGAGTAAGAAGGAGAGAGAAGGAGAGAGAAGGAGAGAGAAGGAGAGAGAAGGAGAGAGAAGGAGTAAGAAGGAGAGAGAAGGAGAGAGAAGGAGAGAGAAGGAGAGAGAAGGAGAGAGAAGGAGAGAGAAGGAGAGAGAAGGAGAGAGAAGGAGAGAGAAGGAGTAAGAAGGAGAGAGAAGGAGAGAGAAGGAGTAAGAAGGAGAGAGAAGGAGAGAGAAGGAGAGAGAAGGAGAGAGAAGGAGAGAGAAGGAGAGAGAAGGAGAGAGAAGGAGAGAGAAGGAGAGAGAAGGAGAGAGAAGGAGAGAGAAGGAGAGAGAAGGAGAGAGAAGGAGAGAGAAGGAGAGAGAAGGAGAGAGAAGGAGTGAAGAAGGAGAGAGAAGGAGAGAGAAGGAGAGAGAAGGAGAGAGAAGGAGAGAGAAGGAGAGAGAAGGAGAGAGAAGGAGAGAGAAGGAGAGAGAAGGAGAGAGAAGGAGAGAGAAGGAGAGAGAAGGAGAGAAGGAGAGAGAAGGAGAGAGAAGGAGAGAGAAGGAGAGAGAAGGAGAGAGAAGGAGAGAGAAGGAGAGAGAAGGAGAGAGAAGGAGAGAAGGAGAGAGAAGGAGAGAGAAGGAGAGAGAAGGAGAGAGAAGGAGAGAGAAGGAGAGAGAAGGAGAGAGAAGGAGAGAGAAGGAGAGAGAAGGAGTAAGAAGGAGAGAGAAGGAGAGAGAAGGAGAGAGAAGGAGAAGAAGGAGAGAGAAGGAGAGAGAAGGAGAGAGAAGGAGAGAGAAGGAGTAGAAGAAAGGAGAGAGAAGGAGAGAGAAGGAGAGAGAAGGAGTGAGACGGGAGAGAAGGAGAGAGAAGGAGTAAGAAGGAGAGAGAAGGAGAGAGAAGGAGTAAGAAGGAGAGAGAAGGAGGAGAAGAGTAAGAGGAGAGAGAAGGAGAGAGAAGGAGAAGAAGGAGAGAGAAGGAGAAGAAGGAGAGAGAAGGCAGAGAAGGAGAGGAGAGAGGAAGGAGTAAGAAGGAGAGAGAAGGAGAGAGAAGGAGAGAGAAGGAGAGAGAAGGAGCAAGAAGGAGAGAGAAGGAGAGAGAAGGAGAGAGAAGGAGAGAGAAGGAGCAAGAAGGAGAGAGAAGGAGAGAGAAGGAGAGAGAAGGAGAGAGAAGGAGTGAGAAGGAGAGAGAAGGAGTAAGAAGGAGAGAGAAGGAGAGAGAAGAAGAGAGAAGGAGAGAGAAGGAGAGAGAAGG
>NC_061859.1:373791-378791 GCF_019202785.1 Penaeus chinensis
GTGCTTTATGCTACAGCTTTCAGGGCGTTGAGAATTAATCAACTCAGTCAAGTCCTCTCTGAAGGAGGCTTTAATGATGAATAAAATCCTAGAAAGAGGTATTCCAAGATCTATATCCATACTTTGTTTGTCACATGCTGACTTTGCTAGGCGATCAGCATGATCATGCCTAGGGATTCCAATATGCGATGGAATCCACACAAAGCGTATATTATGGCCTCGTTCTTTTGCACGATACACTTTTATCCTGATGTCATTTGCAATATTTTCCGCACCTTTGTCTAGAGTGTTTAGAGCCTGGAGAGCACTCTGTGAATCGCAGAAAATGACCTCTGAGCCTTGATTCAATAGAAATTCGGTGGCCATGAGTATTCCTGCCAACTCAGTTTGCGTAGTGCTAGCCCAGTCTTGAACCCTCCTACAATCCTGGTGCTGCAAAATATTGTTTTATATACAACAAAAGCGCATCCTGCTCCCAAAATGCAAGGATCCGTCAGTGTAGCATTCATATGCATTGGACAGAGTTTCTAGATGCTCATTTATAATTGCATACTGCTTAAGTATAGCAGGGGGGACACTTTTTTGGGGGCAGTCGTATAATATACATTTAGGTCCGACATTTTCCACGGTGGTACAGAACATCCATGTAGGGTCTTAGTTATGGGTGTGTTCAGCTGAGCTAAATGTTTACTCGTTACTTGTACCCATGGATTAGAGTATGAATCGGTGTTGTCATTCAAAGTTAGCTCCTCTACTCTGTGTTTAAGTTGTCTTTGGAACTCTGTACAATGGAGGGGTTCCCCGATTGATTTGACACTAAATGTGGTATTTATGTATAATATTCTTTCGTAAACAGAAGGCAAATCAAGTTCTGTTCTAATAGGAATCTGCCTGCATGGTGAAGATGGTGGTGATGGTGATGATAAGGATGGTGGTGGTGATGATGATGAAGATGGTGGTGGTGTTGATGATAAGGATAGTTGTGGTAATGATGATGATGAAGATGAAGATGGTGGTGATGATAAGGATGGTGGTGGTGATGATGATGATGATGATGATGAAGACGGTGGTGGTGATGATGATGGTGAAGATGGTGGTGATGATGATGATGATGAAGATGATGGTGGTGGGGATGATAAGGATGGTTGTGGTGGTGATAATGAGGAGGACGAAAATAGGAAGGAGGGTGATACTACTATTTCTATGCTAATGATAATAATGATAATGATGATGATAATGATAACAATGCTAATAATAATAATGATAATAACAGTGGTGATAGTGATAAAAATGATACTACTACTACTAATAATAATGATGATAATAATAATAATAATAATAATAATAATAAAAATAATAATGATAATAATGATAATAATGATAATAATAATAATAATAATAATAATGATAATAATAATGGTAATAATAACAGTAAAGATAATAATAATAATGATAATAGTAACAACAATAATAATAATGATAATGATAATAATGATAATAATAATAATAATAATAATAATAATAATAACAGTTATAATAAGGATGATGGTGATGATAATAACAATGATAATTATAACGTAATAGAAACAATAATAATAGTGATAATGAAAATGATAATGATAATAATAATAATAATAATAATAATAATAATAATAATAACAATGATAATAATGATAATGATAATAATAATGATACTACTACTACTACTACTACCACTACTACTAATAATAATTATAATAATAATAATGATGAAGATAATAAATAATAATGATGATAGTGTTATTAATAACAATAATAATAATGATAATAGTAATAATGATAATAAAGAATATGATAATTGCGATGATGATAATAATGATGATGATGTAATGATAATAATAATGATAATAATAATAATAAAAGTGATAATAATAATAATAATAATAATAATAATAATAATAATATAATGATAATAATAATAGTAATGATTATGATAATAGTAATAATGATAATAACGATAATGATGATAATGATAATTAGGAAGATGATGATGATACAATAATGATAATAATAAAAATGATAATGATAACAATAATAATTATAAAGATTATAAGAATGATATTAACAATAGTGATAATGATAATGATAATAATGATACAAAGGATAATAATGATAAAAATGATAGCAATAATGATAATAATAATAATAATAATAATAACAATAATACTGAGAATAATAACAACAATAATAATAGTAATCATAATAATAATATGATAATAACAACAACAGCAGTAATGATACAAATGATAATAGTAATAATAAAAATAATGATAATAATTAAAATAATAAAAATAATGGTAATAATAATGACCACAAGGCATATCTTAAACCAAATCTTATTACTTGGATGGAGTTTAAGTCGCCAAGAAAAAAATACTTATTTTCGAAGTCGAATGTTGTAAAGATGTACTGTCCGAAATACACAGCTTTCATTTAAACAGTGTATTATCAATTTTTCTCAACATCCTTTCCCTTACTTTTTTGTTATGCTTTCTCTTCGGTGACGCTTCCAAGGTGTCATAATAACCCCTGAATAACAATTATAATAACAGTAACAACAACAACAGCAATAATAATAATAATATTATTAATAATAATAACAACAATAATAATAATAATGATAACAATAATTCGGTTATACTCCCTCGCAAGGGCTAGGGCGGCGCCTTCTTTCGAAGGGCTTTGGTTCTAGAGGTGGCGGCCGTTGCCCCACGTGGACGCCCCTCCCTTTAACCTCAGACACTGGGGCGGGATTCGAACACGCGCGAGCTGGGCGACCCTCCTGATCCCCAGCCGCGCGCGTTACCACTGCTCCACGGTGGCCGCCATCGATAATATTGATAATAGTACGAAAATCATAATACCGATACTAATACCGACAATAGTCCACTGTTCCCTTCCCTTCCCTTCCCTCTCTCAACCCACGCATCAACTCAAACCGCTCTTTTCCCCCGTGGCTCGCCTCGCTCGCTCAGGGAATCATTTCTGAGCTGATTTGGGGTACACGTTCTTTCATTTCTCTCCCTTCGCCCTAACTGAATCATGGCCCCTCCCCCCTTCCTGTTCACTCGGCGATACTCACACGGGTGAGCAGAGAGAGAGAGAGAGAGAGAGAGAGAGAGAGAGAGAGAGAGAGAGAGAGAGAGAGAGAGAGAGAGAGAGAGAGAGAGAGAGAGAGAGAGAGAGAGAGACAGAGAGAGAGAGAGAGAGAGAGAGAGAGAGATAGATAGATAGATAGATAGATAGATAGATAGATAGATAGATAGATAGAGAGAGAGAGAGAGAGAGAGAGAGAAGGGGTGGGGGGAGGCGCGTTGCCTGTGGGTGCTCGATGGGCGTGGCTTCATTACTGGCTTCATCGGGTGAAGCCAGTCGGAGTCCGTCGGAGTGTCGTGTTATTGATATCAGTGTTGCAGGACCTTTGTTTGTATTTTCATCATTATTATTATTACTAATACTATCATTCGTATTATTATTGTTATTGTTACAATTATTACTATAATTATTATCATCATTATTATCATTAATTATATTGTTATTGTTGCTGTTGTAATTTAATTGCTATTATTACCATTATTGTTGTTATTGCTACTGCCATTATTTTGATTTCATCACTATCATTACCATCGGAATCCTCGGAGGAGCGAACGCAGACGGATTCCGGCGCTGAGAAAGAGACGCTGCGTGAAGGCTGGTGTTTGCAGCGCTGCTCTCCGCCGCAGGAGAATATTTCGCCGGTGGAGGTTTGCTGTGATGCGAGTTTAAAAAGTGGTGGACGAGGACGTTTCACACACACACACACACACACACACACACACACACACACACACACACACACACACACACACACACACACACACACACACACACACACGTACATATATGTGTCTGTGTGCTTATTTCATACCATGGAAGCATTCCCACTGGAGCGGTCTTTATAATTTATCAAACGCAGTCTTATAAATTGAGTCTTCATATTACACCAGATTTTTTTCTTAAATAGTCATATAATTTCATCTGTATTCTTTCCCGTAAAAAGAGAAACGGAATTTCCGATTAATCTCCTTCATGTAAATCAAAGTAACCTGCGATATAATTAAGAAAATTCCAGGCGTTTTTTGTTCCTCGTCTTAACGAAGGTTTATTGCTTCCGCGCCTCGAGTTTCCGATTAAAAGGGATTTCGATTCGTTAACCGACTTGCTTCCTCGCTTCGCCTCCGCGCTGACCGCTGGGGGGGGGGGGGGGGGGTCCGCTCGGCCTCCTTCTTCCTGTCTCTCCGCTTATCTCGGTCCTCCTCCTTATCATCTTCCTCCCATTTCTCCACCTCCTCCTTGTTTCCTTCCTTTTGTTTTTTCCTTTTCCTCCCTCTCCTTCTCTTTCTTCTTCCTTCTTTCCACTCCTCCTCCTTCTATTTCTCCTTATTTTCCTCCTTCCTATCCTCTCACTCTCTCTCCTCCCATTTCCATCCTCTCTCCTCCTCTTCCTTTTTCCTCTCCTCTTCCTCTTTCCTCTCTCTCCTCCCCCTCCCTCTTCCTCTCCTTTTCCTCCTTACTCCCTCCATCTCCCCTTCCCTCTCCTGCGCCTCCTCCTCCCTCCCTCTCCCATCCCTCTTCCTCTTCCCACTCCTCCTCTCCCTCCCTATCTCCCCCCTCCCCCTTCCTCTCCTCCCCCTCTTCCAGCTTCCTCCTCCTCCCCTCCTCCTTCTCTTCCTCCTCCCACTCCTCCACTTCCTTCCTCTCCCTCTCCTTTTACTCCTTCGTGCAACCCTTCCTCTCCTCCTCCTTCTCTTTTTCAACTTCCTCCTCCTCCTCCTCCTTCTCTCCCTCCTCCCACTCCTCTTATTCCTCCCTCTCCTCCTCCCCCTCCTTCCTCGTCCCTTTCTCTCCCCCTTTACCCTCCTGCGCACCACTCCGAGCAAAGTCCATCTCGGTAACTTTTCGTCATAGAGAATATTTCATCA
>NC_061859.1:398791-401291 GCF_019202785.1 Penaeus chinensis
ATATCTGGATAGCTTGCCTGAGGTTAAACCTCGGGCCGTCACTCTGAATGGACGCCACCTCTGCCACCACTGCTGATACTGCCTCAAATAAAGGGGGTCAGCAGGCTATGGGGCCCAATGTCTGCCTGTGGGGTTCCCTTGGGCTTTGCCTCACAGGCCTCATGCTGGGTTGGCAACTGCCGGGGCGCAGGTGGGACGAGCATCTCTCGTTCCCATCCTGCGCCCCAACATTTGCCCTCCCAACAGGACCCACAACCCGCCTCTCCCAAGCTGCCCATTATCCCCAGGGTAGCTGAGGGACAGGAGTTGGTATGGAGCCAAGGTGTGTCCACATGCCAATGGGCCATGGCTCTGTACCTCTGGTTCCAGTTAAGCCTGGAACCGTGAGTTGCCCAGTTTCCATGGGTGGCCTCGAGGAAGCACTGCAGAAGTCTCGATGCCGGAGAGGTTGTGAACTAGCAGGGGAGGATTATGCATAGCTGCTTCCTTTTTTTGTACTAGGCTAGCCAGCGGTGGCAGATGCAAGCGAGAAGGCATGTAATCACTTAACACTATCTAGGCTTCCACACCACTGAATCACACAAACACACACACACACACACACACACACACACACACACACACACACACACACACACACACACACTCACACACACACTATATCGTGTAGATAAACACAATTTGTGTAAGCCATTACGCATAGACCACAAGGCTTTAAGTCCAATTTAGAACCAACAAACCAGCAAGGGCTTAGATGACGATTTTATCTGACCTCGTCTGAGCTCCCAGTTCGTTCCCAGAAGTCATTGGCACAGGTCATCCATCAGCTTCTAGCCCAGGGCTGGTGGGCCGGACCCGCGACTCCTCGTTCAGCTTTTACCCCAAGACAACAGTAGCGTGTGTCCCCTTTATTGTGTTGAGAGTCGGACGTATGTTAACTATTACTGCTGTTCACCATGTACCTTTTACAGTCTGGTGGCAAGGTGGCCGTTGCATCCTTTTGGCTTGCAACACGAAATCCGCTCGACCGCTTCCACGATCGACCATGTCTTCAAAACCACGTGAGTACATGTCTTGGGCCTCTTCATTTCTTTTCAAGCCCTTCTTCTCCCATAAATGTGTTAAGCCGTATGTGCAGTCACTCTCACGTTCTTTTTGCTGGGTAAAAGTGGTAAGTGACAGCAAATGGCACGTTCTCACACTATGCTTCTGACTTTAGATCGCATTACAGTGTGATCACGGTATGTGGTCAACAAACATAAATACCGGTCATTAGACAAGTATCTAATCTATTTCTCTCATTATTAGAGATTTATATTGTTTCAACTACAACGAATTTAATGTGTTCATGATTTTCTCTTTCTCATGGATATCATATCATTTATTTCTATTCTCACAGAATGTTTCCCGTCTCGACCTGACCTCGCTTTCTCTTTCTTCCGGCCGGTCGACACGTGAAAGACTGAAAGATAACCGCTCATTTTTCTTGTAATTTGGTTGTTGTTGTTGTTGACACCATGGTGATATCCAAAGCATCATTATATTGCTCTTTGGTGATACGTTCTATCAGGGCTACAGCGGAGCTTGTAACACGATTTTATATAAATTCACAATTTTGAGTATAGTGTTAAAATCTTCCCCATATCAATTACACAGGGATGCCTGATATAACCCGGGGTTGTGTGAATCGCTAATAGATCTACGCTCCGACGTTACGATAGTAGGTACAGGTAAAACCGAAGGTATTCTTACGATCAGCAACTTTTGAGTCAGTGTCACACCCTTCTCACCCTCTAGAAGTCGCTTGCATGTTTTGGGTAAATCCCAAGCGATTGTGTGATTCATGATAATTAGATACCTGTAGAGCATGTAACGAGTGCCCATCACAGATTCGCAGAATAAAGTGGGTTATTTATAAAATGTTCCCGGGTCGTTCGCTTCGTTCAGTACGTTTTTTTGACATATAAGACCCACCGTCGATGAAGTCTAACATGCATAGCTAGACATGACTACCTCGGCAGTTCAGATGTGCTGACCCCGAGAAGATATGCTTGCGAGAAAGCTTGCCAATATCTTTCACGTCACCGTTCATTAAAGCGTACATTCCGTCACTTATCATAAAATGTTTAATTCACTGTGGTAAGTGAAACAATTTCGTATTAATTGTATTGCTAGTTTATTGCATTATTGTTAAAATTATTGTTAATATTCATATTTGTCATACATTTCCGCTCTGTGTGAGGTCACTCACGCTTTCATTTTCATTTACACTCGCTGTCGCTCACACAGACACACTCACTCACTAACTCCACGCAGAACAAAAGACACTGAAACCTTTTCATTAATAGGATTTGCTGCTGTCGTAGTTGCAGGCATAAAGAGCTATGATGTATCTTTTTGCCCGCGATTTTGTCAGTCGTAACGAGCGACTAATATATGATTTCTTATCCTTTTTATACATCTCTGTGTTACAACAGTAAATAAATCCTTGCGGATTGCC
>NC_061859.1:438270-440770 GCF_019202785.1 Penaeus chinensis
ACCACTTCCGTGGAACGTTTACTTTAATGATATCCTGCAGCTCATCCCTAAAGCTTATGCATACGTTGACGACTACACTCTCAATTTCACCTGTGATACCTAAAACCGCGCAGAGGCAGTTAGACACATAAATGACATACTTGACTATATAATCTATTGGAGTAAAAATTGGCAGGTTACTCTGGCACCAGATAAAAGCCAAGCAATGATTATATCTAGACGTCAGACATCGGACAACGCCCTTGCACCCATCATAAAGCTAAATAACAAACCCATCCGTATTAGCAAGGATATCAACATTCCTGGCGTGACCTTCACCAGTCACGTCAGAGAGTTAGCAAAGAACTCAGCAAGAAAATTAGCCTGTATACAACGCATCGCTCCTCTGCTAGACAGCAAAGGATGCGCAGTCCTTTACAACTCCCAAGTCCGCTCTTTGATGGAGTATTCGCCGCTCGCCTGGCTGTCCTGCCCGCCAACTCATCTTGCCCTCCTGGACAACGTTCAGAACAGAGCCCAGCGGCTAGTGGAACGGATGAAGGCCCGTAAATGAGCCGCCAACACATTTTCAATACCTTCAACATCGGGGAGATGCGGCTGGTCTTTGCGTCTTCTACAAGATACAGAAACAAAATAGTTTCCCGCTACGACTTCCACGTACGGGACAAGAAATGCCAGTAATCGAGTCCAAGAAGTCCAGGTTCCCTTCGCGAGAACGGAGCTCTATCTGCGCTCCTTCCTGCCTAAATTTTCTAGAATGTGGAAGATTTTAGCTCAGCAAACTAACCTGCTTTATCTCGACACATTACAGCTGTTCAAGTCAGCAGTGAATGCTTGGAGATTACAATATGAACCAGGCTAAGTAATCTCCACTTGTAATTTCTTAGACCAATTTCTCTTTTATCAGGATTAAGTTTTAAATATCTGTTTTAAGCTATAGATAATTTTACCTTTAATGATTTTTTTTTAGCACACATATAAGATTAATAAACTATGCCATACAGACCATGTAATTTTTGGAATAAAGTTTATAAAAGAGAGAGAGAGAGAGAGAGAGAGAGAGAGAGAGAGAGAGAGAGAGAGAGAGAGAGAGAGAGAGAGAGAGAGAGAGAGAAAGAGAGAGAGAGAGAGAGAGAGAGAGAGAGAGAGAGAGAGACGGAAACTGAGAGAGAGAAAGAGCGAGAAAGAGAGAGAGAGAAAGAGAGAGAGAGAGAGAGAGAGAGAGAGAGAGAGAGAGAGAGAGAGAGAGAGAGAGAGAGAGAGAGAGAGAGAGAGAGAGACGAAAACTGAGAGAGAGAAAGAGCGAGAGCGAGAGAGAGAGAGAGAGAGAGAGAGAGAGAGAGAGAGAGAGAGAGAGAGAGAGAGAGAGAGAGAGAGAGAGAGAGAGAGAGATTATCTATTCGCGTATCACATCCCAGACCAAAATTCCTTAGGAACACACGAAAGAATATTGAGCAAAGGTAGCTTGGCAGAGTGAGAGAAAGAGTTAGAAGCAAATTTCAATAAGAAGAATGGATAGAAGAGAAGCAGCTTCCCATCAGTAAGAACGAGGGAAGAGGACAAGCGAATATTACAAAGGAAAATCGCGAGAAAGAGAGGGAAGCTGTAGAGGGAGAGCGGATGTCGAATGTTAAGAGAGCCAGAGCAAGAGACGGATGTTTATTATCATCATTATTTTTTTTCATTTACTTTGAGCTTTTTATCGCAAATAACGAGATGTAGACAAAGGGAATCGAGTTAAAAGGGAGGCAACAAAAGACTGCTCGTTTGGCTGAAATACAAAGGCTGTCACATTAAAAGTGTTGGAGAGGAGAAAGAAGTCTCTGTCAGCTGCTGACTCGACAACATCAAAAAGAAAGAAAAACTGAATAAAATTAATTCAAATGACAATATAAATAATAAGTAAAAAATAAATAGAATAAACAAGAACAAAACAAAAATAAACGGGGAAACAGGAACACAAAGAAGTAACAAACAAACGTATATAAAAGATGAGAGAAAACAGACAGACAGACATCAATATACGCTTCGGCAATATCAGAAACTAATAAATTTCGTCAACGAGGAGAGAGGGGAACAAAACTACATTTTCTTTGAAGGCGTTTGTCTGCGAAATATATCAGAACTGGGAATATATTCGCCTGATATAAGCTATTCTGACAACAAAGGCTTGCAACATCTTCAATAAATCTAATATGATTTCGTCTTTAAAGGATGCAGACGCGGATATGATCACGTTTTACCAAATATGAATGGAGATCTGCGGAATCTGTTTCATTCCTCTGGGATTTCGCGGAAGCTTCACGGACGCTAACTGTTGGCCAGGACTCACGGCAGAAGGAAAGCCGTCTTTCTGGGAGTGGGTATGTCTGCCAATCTGTCAATTATTCTGTATATCATGAATGTATGTGCGTATCAATCAATATACCTTTTTTGTATACACGTACACCTATATAGAGGATATCCCACTCTGTTTCTTTCTCTCACTCTCTCTCTCTCT
>NC_061859.1:494374-496874 GCF_019202785.1 Penaeus chinensis
CACACAGACTCCAGGGCAGCCATTGACTGTCTTCAGCACAGCTCACCCACAGACAACATCTACCTACTGACCACGATTCTCACAATGGCACAGAGAATTCTTGCTCAGGGTAGAAGAATTATCATCAATTGGGTCCCAAGCCACATCGGCATCAGAGGGAACGAGCTTGCTGACAGACTAGCCGCCGCTGGCAGGGGTATGCCCCCAAATCCCATGACGATAAAACCGAGCCGAAAATTACTTATGAAGAAGTGTGCCTTGGTCGGTCGTACCTTCCTACGGCAGCTCCACAGAGAGGAAACGAGAACCTCCCCCTCGGCCAGCTGGTACTCAGACGCCACAGGCTCTGAACCACTGGCACTCTCTGAAGTAAGCAACAGAGGTACCGAAGTCATTCTTCACAGAATGCGCCTAGGTTACCACTGTGCATGGCAGATTATCCCAACAATCGAACGCGATGAATGGTGCTGCAAGCACTGCGGCGAGCCGAACGCCACACTAGTCCACTACCTAGAAAATTGTAACCACACACAATTCCTGAGACATGGACCGCCCACAACAGCCGCCGTGCTGGTAAAGAGGCTATGCGAAATGCTTACACCATGGCGGCAGGAGCGCTTGCTGGCAATCCCGCCGCCACGGTAAGCACCGAGTGTCAGACAACTCAATGAGACAGCCGTAAAAAAGCTGACACAGGCCGGGCCATATCTAGAAGGCCCGGGCGAAGCTAGAACTTCGCAAACCAACCCCCCCCCCCCCCATGTACAGTGCCAGCGGCAAGATAACTCTTATTAGCTCTATCACTACCCCCTAAGGAGAGAGCGAGAGAGAGAGAGAGAGAGAGAGAGAGAGAGAGAGAGAGAGAGAGAGAGAGAGAGCGAGAGCGAGAGCGAGAGAAAGAGAAAGAGAGAGAGAGAGAGAGAGAGAGAGAGATATAGATAGATAGATAGATAGATAGATAGATAGATAGATAGAGAGAGAGAGAGAGAGAGAGAAAGAGACATATAGATACACACACACACACACACACACATATATATATATATATATATATATAGAGAGAGAGAGAGAGAGAGAGTCTCAGAGTAGTCAGGAGCCTTCATTGTCACGCCCTCCAACTCCACATCCCTCTTGACCTTTGCCAGCAACCTTGACCCGGACAATCACTCTTCCTCGAGTCACACTCCCGTTCGGACGCGGCCCGACCTGGGGGGTCACCCTCCAGGGCCCCACCTTGCCTGGCCTGTTCGCTGCCGGCTACGCTACCGACACCCTACACTTCCAACACTAAAGAATGAGACCAGGCCGTGGGTTTCCGGCAACCAAAACCCTGACATATTGGTGGACAGCAGTGGCAACAAGCACCTCCCAAAATGGTGCCAGCGGAGGATGTCGCTTCTTTCAAGCTTGCGACACGAACTCCAAGCCTCCTACAAGAACCAACTCTTCTCTCCAAAAACAGAACTGTAAGTACGCCATGGCAATTCTCTTCCTTTCTTTTCCCTTCCCATGTGTGCATGCCGTTACATTTTCATCAAGTGCAGTGATTTTTCCTAAACATCTGAACAAGCGTCCATGCTAGTGTATTTTTTCTCTCTATTATTCTACCATGTTTCTTCGAATTTCTTCGTCATGGTAGATTATCTTTATTTAATTTGCGAGAGTAATTTTCTATCGTGTTTTTTCTATCGTAACTCGGTCATGGTATACTAAATCACTATGTAAGTATATCCATGCGTGTCCTTTTCTTTACATTCATTGTTTTCGAATGCTTAATGCCCATGTGGGTACAGTATGAAAATATTGCCATATTCTAGGCATATTTTCTTTCTCATTGCTTATTGTTATTCCCCATCACGTTAACCGGTGCTATATTGACGCAAATTTCGTAATTTATTATTGTTCAGTGTATTTATTTCGGCTTGTGTTAACAATGTATTAATTGGATGTTTCTGAAAATACTTAGGACTTGGTGGAATACCCACAAAGCATATTTTCTCCAGACCAGGTCGTGAGTTTCCGTCAACCAAAACCCTGACATATTGGTGGACAGCAGTGACAACAAGCACCTCACAGAGAGAGAGAGTGAGAGAATGAGAGAGAGAAAAGTAGATAGATAGATAGATTGATAGATAGAGAGAGAGAGAGAGAGAGAGAGAGAGAGAGAGAGAGAGGTCGCAACTGGAGTTCTGCGAGAGCGCCCCGGAGGGCTCCCGGCTTCCTCAGGATTTCCGCGAAACCTCTTGTTCAACACAAAAGCGATTAGATGCGGGGATTCCCCGGCGCCTTTGGCACAGAAGGTATTCTCAAAAACTGAAGCCTCGCGGGAGGGTGATGGAAAGGATCCCTAACTGAAGGTTTTCTGCTTCTGTGCATAATATCGAATGCCCAGCGGATAATTGTCGGTAACCAAGCAATAGCCGTCTCCCGCCCATGAACAAGACTGGGAACTGCAATATCGGACGGGGGGGGGGGGGGGGGCGATGGAACACAGCGTTTG
>NC_061859.1:501874-514374 GCF_019202785.1 Penaeus chinensis
GAACATATGCCGGAAGAATCTGATCGTTGAAGCACTTGTTGCATTAGTTCCACATGGGATGACAACAGGCCATCCGGAGAGTCTGTCAGCATACACCAAGAAGTGTTTTCCAGCAACACTAAAAAAGTCTGCCGACACAGACATAAATGGTCTTGTGGGTTTGTCATCCAACATCAGTGGCTCATGTTGCTGACTAGGCTGTAGGCGCTGGCATGGCTCACAGGCACGAACAGTATTTACAATGTCTGCATTAATGCCTGGCCAAAAGACTGTCTGCTGTACACGACGCTTTGTTGCTTCCACACCACAGTGGCTTTCATGTAGGCGAGCTAGGGTGCTACGGCGTGAAGAAACAGGGACAACCACTCTAGGTCCATACAGCACCAAGTCACCATCGTTGTACAACTCATTGCGAATCTTCCAGTACGGACGCAGGGCACTTGGTAGGTTGTAGCGGTCCTTGGGGAACCCTGACTTCACATGATGAAGCAGCTCCTCATAAGAAGCATCCTTAGAGGCAGCTGTACGCAATTCTTCCATGAAGAGATCTTCTTGCTCGTCTATGGCCTCTGATGCTTTAGTCGACTGAACAGCCTGCAGAGCTACAATCTTGGCGGAAGTGTCCATATCAGCATTGAAGGCACCATCCTCCACCGTTGGGCGACTCACAGGTGACCGGGAAAGGGCATCAGGAATGCACAACTCCTTACCTGCACGCCACATTGCAGTAAAAATGTAGGGCGCAATCTTGTCTTTCATGCGCTGGAGGCGAGGGTTTTCAATTGCATCCAGGGAATAATGGTTCAAAATAGGAACCAATGGACGGTGATCCGTCACCACACTAAAGTGCTGGAGTCCACGAAGATAAAACTTGCACTTACTGATGGCCCAAACGACAGCTTGCATTTCCAATTCGACGGTCGCATACCGCGTTTCTGTATCTGTCAAGAAACGGGAACCACATTGCACCATCTTGTATCTTCCAGCACCGTGGTCCTGCAACAACACATAGCCAAGGCCGTAGAGTCTGGAGGCGTCGGTCTGCAGAATGGTGGGAAGGGTTGGATCAAACGTCGCAAGTATGGGGGGCCTTGACAAAGCCTGCTTAGTGTCATTAAAAGCTTTGGTGTGGTCTGCTGTCCAAGTAAAAGCTCTCTTCGGGCTCATCAATGGGCGGAGTGGGGCTGCAGCAGTCGAAATCTTAGGCGTAAACTCTGCCAGTTGATTTACCAAGCCCATAATTGACCGAAGATCAGTCAGATTTGCAGGGGTAGGAAACTCTGCAATGGCTTTTACCTT
Organism: Penaeus chinensis; assembly: GCF_019202785.1. Lineage (NCBI taxonomy): Eukaryota > Metazoa > Arthropoda > Malacostraca > Decapoda > Penaeidae > Penaeus > Penaeus chinensis. The sequence goes on from NC_061859.1 coordinate 503,174, forward strand.
CTCTGGGTCTGCTTCAATACCATTATGTGATAGTTTGTACCCACAGAAGCTGGCTTCAGATGCAGCCACAATGAACTTCTCTGCATTAAGCGTTATCCCGTGCTGTCGACACCTTGACAGGACTTCGTTTACACGTTGAAGGTGTGAGAGGTAGTCCTCATCATGTAGGAGAATGTCGTCCACAACCTTAATGCAGTTTGTTACTCCCTGAAGTGCCCTGTCACCTCGGAGACAAAAGGCGTCTCCTGTTGCTGCAAAACCCATGGGACCACGACAGTATCTGAAACGTCCATAAGGAGTGATAAATGTCGTCAGGTGTTGATCATCCTCATGCAAGGGTAGTTGCCAATAACCACAAAGAGCATCCACAGTTGTGAAGAACTTTGACTGCGGACTGATACTTCTGATGGCTGTAAATGGCGTCGGAGAAGGGTGGGCAGGGCGAGAGACTTGCCTGTTGAGCTTTGATAGATCAGTGGTAATACGAACACCACCATTTGCTTTGGGAACAACAACCATTGGATGACACCAATCTGATGGCTCATCCTCCACTGGCTTTAAGATGCCTTGGGTCACTAATGACTCAAGCTCCTTTCTTGTTGGTTCCTGAAAAGCCAAAGGAATCATTCTAGGGGTGTGGATCGCGAAGGGCGTGGCATTCTCCCGCAGATGAATTCTCATGGGAGGGCCTACCATCGTCTTGAGTGGCCCAGACTGCAAGTCGTCCTTCTTCACCAACACATCTGCATACTGATGCAGGAAGTACTTCCTTGCTTCTTCAGGTGACTTCAGCTGGTTCAACGGTAAAGGCAGCAACTGAGGAGGGTTCGACATTGGTGTATTGCCCAGTCCATGGACTCGACTGGCAATGTGCACATCCGATATCTGCCTTGGGAAATAGTCCGGAACAATCCCCAATTCCTTGCAATCCGTCCAAGAGAGCAGCGGGGTTGTAAGCGAAGGCTGAACATCAATCCAACATGTAGTCGAACGGTTGCCATAGGTGATGATTCCACGAAAAGATCCAGCCGCTGGTGGCATCTGGGACCCGTCCGCATTGTAGTATATTGTCTCTGCCGGTGGTGCTAAGTCCTCCTTTGAGAGGCCGAGACTACTAAGATGCTGGAGTCCAATGACAGTCGTGTCTGCACCTGTGTCAGGAATGATGGCAAGACTACCTGATAAATCGTTATGCCGAATTGACACGCGGACTTTAGGGGAAGGCTGAGGTTTCGGTCGTGCAGCAGAGGTGACACTCCTGGCACATGACACTGAAGGGGATACTGAACTTACTACCTTCAATTCATGATTGGTGTCCTCTTCTTTTGTCTTAGCCTTCCGTTGCTTTGGGCAGCATTTATCATAGTGTCCCTGCCGGTTGCACACCTTGCATTTCGCATTCCTGGCAGGACACTTTGAAGCAGTAGCCCAGTGGCCTTTCTTACCACAAGCACGACATGTGGAAGTGGTGGCCCTGCACAAACCTTTTTCATGCTGACGACCACAGCAGTTGCAGGCCTTATTCGGCAGAGGTGAGCCAGGCCTCATCTTGGACTTCTGCTTCAGGGCAGCCTTTTTCTCTCTTTTATATTGGGAAACAGCACGTGAAGAAACTGTGTCCTTCAAAGCAGATGATGCAGTCTTTGACGATTCATGAGACCTGCACTTCTCCAAAACATCCTGCAACGTCGCTGAGCGGTCCATTTCAATGAGCTTCTGGGTAAGTTCCTCATCTCGTATACCCATTAGAATGCCGTGTTTCTTCCACTGCTCACAGCATGCTTGGTCCTGTGCCTTGCAAAGGTCTATCTCCTGTGACAAGATTTTCAGCCGTATCCAAAAGTCATCGAAGCTCTCGCCGTCTGCTTGCTTGCACTCAGAGAAGGCCTTCCGTCGCAGTGCCTCATTACTTGCATTTTTGATGTTCGTTTCGAGCTTTGTCAAGACATCGTCCACTGAGCATGTTGGGTCTGCGGGCACGTCCAACTTGTGCTCCAGCACCCGTCGCATCTCAGAGGTAAGGCTCATGCGTAGCTGTATATGCTGCTTTGATAACGGCAGGTTGAGGAGATCCACCATCACAGCATAATCGGACCATTCGCGCTTCCATTCTCGAAACTGTTGGGGACTCGCATCTGCTGTTAATGCTTTCGGAGGCTGTATTGTTGCCTTCGGGGTCGGCGGAGTATGAGAAGCAGTGGACGCGGCAGAACTGCTCACTGGCGAACTCGCAGGTTGCTGGGGGGTGAGGCGAAGGATCAGCTCCTGAAAACGAGCAGACTCCTCGTTCCTGCGTGCGTCTTCCTCCTTCCGGCGGGTGTCTTCCCTCTTGTCATCCCTCTGAATTATCCATTGCAGCAATGTAGCAACATCTGTGGGAGGTGGGTTGCTGGCACTAGCTCCTGCGGACTCTTCAAGGCTGGAGTCAGGCTTCTCAGGGTCGCTCTTACTGGTATCTTCTTTTTTCTTCCCTTTACCCATTGTAACGTGGTAAGGGTGTCAAGATTATACAGCAAAATCTCCGAAAATCCGGTGAAAATACGTAAAAGTAGAGCGAGGCAGCTAGTGTTGTGGCACTCGTGTGCGCGGTGCCAATGCGGTGACGTCACGGCGGACACGTGCGGGCAGGCGAGCCGCGAGCGCGGGAGATCAGTCGCTCACGAAGCGTAGTAGAGAGCGCAGGAATATACCTCGCTCCTACAAAACCTTAATATGCTTCGGTCCGGCTCCCTTATGCAACGAATAATGTCCCCTGAGCACACTAAACACTGCACGAACACTATAGGCACTGCACAATACACATCACTACACTATAACACCACACCGCTGCAAATGAAGTACACTGCCGAGCGGGTTGATTGCTGACCTAGCACGAGGGTGGACGAGGCGCGGGGCCGGCGACAGGCCATGAGGTCGCGGAGGCCCGGGGCGGGCAACAATAACAGGCGTCAGAACTGAATTTGCTGGATCACTGCGCCATGTTCGTCTTCTACGATTGCTTGGTGTTTCTCCATGATGGTTGAGGGTGAAGAAAACACCGATGAAAACTAAAGTAGGTTCATTGGAGATCAGCTCTGACAAAATAAATACGGAACTCTTCCTGTTCCTCTTCCCCACACGCCAGGCTCCGTCTGCGACTGTCTACTGCCAGACGTGTGACTACAGAGACAAACTAAAATGTTGTACTCTATAACATACAGAGATTCTCACTCTTTCATATAGGTGATATGCTACATATAATATAAACTAAACATAATGTTCTATATTTCACATGGTAGAACATCTCACACAAAAGGAAGAGTATAATATATAATCACATAATTATCACTAACTACGTACGATAATAATGTCATCACAATACGTATGCACTGGCATCACAACGTGGCACTCACAACTCACTTCATTGTCATAACTCACTTCATTTCACAACCCACATGTATGTGTGTGTGTGTGTATGTGTGTGTTTGTGTATACATATACATATACATTATATATATATATATATATATATATATATATATATATATATATATATATATATATAAAGAGAGAGAGAGAGATGTGTATACTTAGGCATCCTCGAACTAATGAGTATCAGTAAATACATATTTATGTACAATAACCTCAGAAAAAAAAAAACATGAATTATTTTCTATTTGTTTACGGTAATCCTGCATTGATCTCTTAATTACCAGCTCCACAAGTCCAAATGCAATGATTATCAAAGTTACTCTTAAATGTGTGGCTCTACATTTTCCTCGACGTGTTTTCTCGTATCATAGAAAATGGAATGACAATTAAACCGAATTCGCTCCCAGAAAAAGAAAGAAAAAAAAACGGTTAAGGTTATTGGATTCCATTTCTAAACCCTCCACTTGCGAAAGTAAACTTTGCGCCAGAAACTTTACTGAAATTACCCAAATGAAAGGTACTAAAGAACTTAATGCTTAGACTTTCATAAACTCAGACCTGCGCTTCTCTCCTTCTTTCATAGAAAGAAAAGTGATAAAAAATTCCGCGTATTTTGCAAATAATTCATCTGTCTGTCAGGCCAAAAACCAATCCACCTGAGTGTCTATCTACTTATCTATTCTTCCTTCTGCACACGTGCCAACTTATCTGAATGGATCTTTATTTCAGTGCCTTTGGATTAAAGTGCGAGATGAAAGTCTTGTGCTGTAAAATGTCCAGGAGTTCAGTTTCCTGCGGTGAAATCGTTAAGGCGACCAGGGAACTTAAGACTTCCTTGAATTACTGCAATTATTTTTGTGTGTGTGTGTGTGTGTGTGAGCACACACACACACACACACACACACACACACACACACACACACACACACACACACACACACACACACACACACACACACACACTCACTTTTGTGTGTGTGTGTGTGAGAGAGAGAGAGAGAGAGAGAGAGAGAGAGAAAGAGAGAGAGAGAGAGAAGCGATATGAAAGAGAGAGGCAGGGACAGAGATAGGGAGAGCAGGGTACATACACATGCATTCATACGCACACGTGCACACATACACTCAAAGACCTTGATGATAATGATGATGGTGAGTGATGATGATGACGATTATGATGATGATGGTGATGGTGATAATGATCATAATGATAATAATTATATCGATGGAGATAATAATAATGATAATGCTACAATGATAATAATGACTGATAATGACAATATAAATAATTATAATAACAATAGTAATAATATTAATAATTGGTGAATATAATATATTATTATAATAATAATAGTAATAATATTAATAATTATGATGATAATAAAAATAATGATGCTTATAGTAATTATAATAATAATTATAATAATAATAAAATAATGCTAATATAAGTAATAACAACAATAATAGCAGTAAAAATTATAATAAAATATAATGATAGTAATGATAAGGGTAATATCTAAAAAATAGTAATGATAATATTAATAATAGTAAGTAATAATAATGCTAATAATGGTGATAATGATAATGAGAGTGATGATAATGATAATAAAGATCATAATGATAATGATGATAATAGTAATAATGATATGATAATGATAGGGATGATAATAATATAATGATAATGCTGATGATAATAATAATGATAATGGTAATGATAATGATAATAATGATAATGATAATAATAACAATGATAATGATAATTAAGTAATGATAATGAAATAATCATAATAATATAATGACAACAATGATAGTAATAATATAATTAATGGTAATGATAACAATGATATTGATGATGATAATGATGATAAGCTGTGAGCAATGTTTAACGAGCGATGAAAAATTGGAATGGCACTTGAAGAATTCGAATGAAGGGGCTCTTGCAAGCGTAAAAAGATACTTTTGCAAAATAATTCAAAAGCCTAAGGGCAAGGTATATTTTAAATCAAAAGAAAACAAAGGAATGAGGAGCTAAGACAGTGAAAAATAAGAAAGAGCAGACAGTTAGTGGGAGAAACGCCTCACACAACAAACGCAGAAGAAGCGAGGGCACGGGCAAGGGAAGCGAGGCCTGAAGGTGGAAGCGAAGGCGCCGTCAGAGCAACCGAGGAAGCGGCTCCTCGGGAGGAGATGGCAACGCGACTCCCCGTTTTACAGAGATTGAGTGGGATTTTCGCAGAGAGCCATTGGGAGAAAAGCGTCGGTCAAATCGCCCGCGAATGAAGGAGACTCAAAAGAGATGCTCGAAACGGCGTGAAAACATTGTTCGAATTGCACTTTCCAAGATATGCAGGAAATGCAGCTTTGGAAAGGACAGAAAAATGTTACGAGCGTGCCTTAAGGAATGTAATTGAGCATGAGTAAAGTAAAGGGTTGTGGGATTGTAAATGCTGAGGTCGTAATCGAGGCAAGACGACCAGCCATTGTTGTCGTTGGGACAAGGGAGAAGTCGTGATCATAGATGTTGCAGCTCCTGGGGATAAAACGATACGTGCAAGATAACGAAAGAAATTGTGTGGGATACCAAGATCTCCCAAGAGGAGGTTTTAGGGTGTGGGGGATGCAGAAGGGGCGGGGGCGGGGGCGGGGTGAGGTGTGCCTGGCGTTGGTGCTCGGGGCGGAGAAGGGCGGCTGCAGACGGGACATTCGGGATCGCAGTGAGATGCGAGCTATTGAAGGAGATCCTAGACAGGGACACCAAGGGTACTCCGGGGAACGGACGAACGATCGTTGACCTTTATGTGAACTTTATCTCCTTAAAGGAAATTAATCCGTTTGTATATAAAGGAAAATATGATAATAATAATCAGTTGAAAATGATTACAACCAAATCAAGATAATTATATCAGTGGTATTAGTGATAATAGTGTGTTAAAAATGCTTGGGATTTCAGAAATAGGGATGATGATAATGACAATGATAATGGGCGTGATACCAGACAGATACCAATCACGATAATGATAGCGGAGATTAAACTTTAATTCCTTCCTCAGACAGAAACAACGCACCATTGCACTTAGGCGATTAATGAGGCCAGGTTACAAATCAGTTGCTACAATGATAATAGCAATAGTAATGATGATAATGTTGATGATGATGATAATAATGAATAACATTTATGATATTTATAATGTCAATGCTGATGATAAAATCATTGTAATGTTAATAATGATAATGCTAGAATTGATAATAACAATAATTATAGAAAAAACATGATAATAATAATGAAAATTATTACAAAGATAATAGTAAAAAATAATCATGATAATACTAATAGTGATAATGATAGTAATAATAATGATATTGATAATGAGAATAATGATGATAATAAAGTATGCAAGCACTGTTTAGGAAGGGGAAGCTGCGAGGAAGTTGTAAACGGTGAGAGAGGAGGGGAAGGGGAAGGGGGGAGGTGGGGAGGGGAGGGAGGGGAAAGGGGAAGGGCGAGGGGGAGGGGAAAGGGGTGAGGAGAGACGGTCGTGGCACCGAGGCGTGGTTGTCTCGCCGTACTGATGAGCCACTTCTGACGTCAGACGCCAGCGCGGGTCACGAGGGCGGCCTCACGAGAAAGCGCGTGTGGCGTTGGGTCGAGCTTCCGTGCCTCGGAACTCTCTTTTTATGCGAATGCAAAGTATTCGCATCTGCAATAGGTATTGATCGTTGCAGAAGCAATGGAGTGGTTCGAGTGGCGCAATGTGGGCATTTGTGTGTCCGCATTAACGCTGGCATGAAATGAGAATGACTGAAAAAATGGGGAACATCAAATGACTCATGTCACGTCACGCTTCTGCCGCAGACGAGATTATTCATAAACTCGGACGAGAGAAAGAAAAACGAAGAAGTAGAAGAAAGAAAGAAAGAAAGAAAGAAAGAAAGAAAGGAAACGAGGAATATGTTTCATGTTCGTATGGACGAGTAGGGTCTGCCTGTGCGTGTGTCCAAGTGCACGTCCAGAACCCAGCCTTGCACAACGCGTCTCATGCTGGAATTCCAGAGAGGCTGAGCGCCACGAGGCCGAGCTGCCTCCCTCGCTCACCCTTGATGATGACGGATGCTAATGAGACTAAAGTGTGATGGATGGCGCTCTAATTTGTGACTGCAGCGCCGCCCGCGCGGGAGGAATTCGCTCGGGCGCCCACGGCTCTGCATGACTCATGGCGGAGGGCCAGTGCATGGGAACTGCCTCTGATGAAGGTGCACTGCATGCCACGTATTGCGGACAGCCGCTCCGGATTCACCATCGGACATTTACTCAGTTGCTGCCGTTTATGCTGCTGTGCAGCTGAAAACAGGCAGAGGAAGATATGGTCCTGCGCCAAATTATGGCGGGAAAAGGACGGCGACCAGAGAGACGTTCTTAAGGTGTGAGGGAATGAGGGAGCATTGTGTTCTGAAAGGCTATCTCCCCAGTAATCTGGTTATCTATTTCTCTGTTTATAGATGGGTAGATAGATAAAGAGAGATGAATGAGAGAAAATTGAAAGAAAAAAAAAATAGAAGAGAGAAGAAAGAGGGAAAGAGTGAGAGAGGAAGAGAGATTTCATGACGTAGAACCAATCATTACTATTATCAACATCATCACCATCTTTATTATCCTTTAAATGGATAATAATGGATAATGGATCTTACTTCTATTATTACTATCTATTATTGCTAATAATGCCTTACACTGTCTTCGAAACCATCCAGCTTGTGGCTACTGGCTTCGTTCTAGAGGCCATATAAAATGGGATGATAAGGTAATTGAATACAAAAAATAAAATAGAAGTAAATTGATGATAGTAAAAGAGATAAGACAAAGAGTGAGAAAAGTCTGAGAAGTTTATTGTATATATACTTATTCCGTCATACATATGTACAGTATGTAAATATTTAATATATGTATGTGTTTATATATATAACATTATGTATATATATGTATATATATGTATATATATATATATACATATGTATGTATGTGTTATATATATATATATGTGTATATATGTTATATTTTTTATATATGTATACACATGTATATGTGCTATATATATATATATATATATATATATATATATATATATATATATATGTGTGTGTGTGTGTGTGTGTGTGTGTGTGTGTGTGTGTGTGTGTGTGTTAGTGTGTGTTAGTGTGTGTGTGTGTGTGTGTGCGCGTGTGTGTGTGTGTGCTTGTGTGTATGTATATATAAATGCATATATATATATATATATATATATATATATATATATATGTGTAAATGTGTATATATGTATATATATACATACATATATATACACATACACATGTGTGCGTATGTAAATGTGTATAAATATGTATAAATGTATATGTATATGTATATATATGTTTATATATGTGCATATATATATATATATATGTATATATATGTATATATATATATATATATATATATATATATATATAAATATAAGGAGGCCTTAGGGAGATAAACCCTACCCTAGTGTGCGTAATCGCAGGTCGCCCCGAGGGCTGGGGAGTTGTACTTCCTAAGCCCTCCTTGTCAGGGTGACGCCGGTCATCGTCAGCAGGATGATGGATGCTTTTCAAGGCGGAGTCGTCTCCGGAAACCAACGACTTGAAGGGTGAGCGGTCGTTAGGATGATTCATTGATATATATGGATAACGGCCGAGCTCAACATTCCATTATAAAACGGCACTGCGAATACAGTGTGCGCCACGCTCTACGGCGAACCGACGGAATAGCCAGTTATCGCCAGAAGAGGAGTGGAGCCCCTACTACGTATCCTTGTTTAATCATCTCAACAGTAATGCAGCATAACAACAACGTCATTAGCGGGAACAGCCACCATCAGTTGACTGTTGTCGCGCCCGGCCAGGGATCTGATGAGCCTGTCCGTCATCAGATGGCTGCTGGCAAACAAAAGAAGTGGAAGCTGGCAGCACAAAGTGAAAGAACGTGTAACAGCCAGGAAAGCAGCAAAAGTGCACCATGAGATAAAGAGACTAGACCTTGGCGTTTTAGGAGTTAGTGAAGGGAGATGGACTGGAAATATAAAAGTGAAATACGAGAAGAGCAAGTTCTTTTATTCAGAGGGAGATAGGCATGAGAGAGGAGTTGGTGTGTGGTATCTGGGGAAGCAGTTGTTAGTTTTAAGGATTACCGGGCGGTATTAGATACAATAATTTTGGTAAAACTACTTGGAAACCCAATGGGCAGCAGTCATTCAGGTGTATGTACCTACAACGGATGCTGATGATGAAGACACCGAGGGGTTTTATGATGCTATCGATAACGTGCTGAAACAATGCAAGAGGCACGGAATTAACGTAGTCATGAGTGATCTCAATGTCAAATTTGGACTGGGAAAAGTAGATCAGAAATGAGGCCCTGCGACCTGAGAGAGAGGACCAACAGAGGAGAGATATTTGTGAAGTGCTGCTTGGAAAATAAACAAGTGGTAACGAATACATGGTTTACACATCATAAGCGATATTTGTATACATAGAAATCACCTGGAGAAGTAGTGAGGAATCAGATAGAGTTTATCACACTAAACGAACGGTTTAGTAATGGTTGTCACTTAGGCTAAAACTCTTCCAGGCGCTGATGTAAACAGTGCCATGTGCCAGTAGTAGCAACTATTAATCTTAAGCTTAAGCATTTGCGAATATCAAAATTACAGCCAAAGAAAAATATAGAACTTTTAGGAAAAAATGAAAAAAATACGGACAGTTTACAGTGGAAGTATGGAATAGAGTTGGAGTTGGACGCAACAATGAGTGTTGCTGAGGAGCAATGGAACATTCTTGGTGAAGTGCTCCGAAAGGGAGTACAGGAAGTTTACTTGAATTGAGACGTAGACGGAAGAAACCGGGGGATGCGGAGGAGATCTTACGGATGAAAGGAAACAGTTTAAAAAACAGAGAGGTTCACCAAGAATGCAACAATTTGAGGAAGTAAAAAATTATGCAAAACACACAAACATTCATGATATGATATCGAAGAATTAACCAAAGAGAGGAGAGGGGACAAAGGTGGTACTGTAAAGAAGAAATACGGAACAGTAATGAAGGAAAAGAAGGAAGCTGGACAGAGATGGAGTGAAAACAGAGGAGAGATATTTAGCGATGAGAGGATTTTGAAGACTAAGGATGGCGAAAGTTTAGAGTTTAGAAAGGTTGTAGAGCGAAGTGAGACACGCAGTGAAGGACATGGAGAGAGGTTAAGCAGCAGGTGGCGATAAAGTCATGACTGAAATGTTATGAGCGGTTGTTGATACAGCAGTTAGGAGTTTTACCGAAATAGCCAACAAGGTTTAACATACGGGACAAGTAACAGAACAAATGTATACATCTGTATTCATTGCAGTACCAAATTCTAGTGGAACACTGGAGTGTCACAAGTATAGAACAGTTAGTACCATGAGTCAAATAACAAAAATCATATTAAAAGTTATTCTCAAGAGATTACGGGGGAGAAGAAGACGAGAAGTTTCAGATGAACAGTGTGACTATGATGAAGGAAATATTACAGGTAATGCAGCATTTATATTGCGAACATTGACTGTGAGAATAATCGAGAAGCAGAGAGACTTGTGTATCTGCTTTATCGACTATGAAAAGGCGTTCGATAGAGCTATACATGTGAACCTGATGGAAGCTCAGAGAAAACTTGGGAGTGAATGTAAAAAATACACGAAGATGTATATATATATATATATATATATATATATATATATATATATATATACATA
>NC_061859.1:519374-521874 GCF_019202785.1 Penaeus chinensis
CTCTCGTCCTCACGTGAAGAGAGGCATATGTGTCAAGACCCAGGCTGTCATGCGGTTGACGGTTCTCGCTGCCAACATGCCATACGTGCTGCCAACACACCGCGGTTCAATCCCGCCATGCAGGCGCTTCCGAAGATCTCTAGCAAACGAAATTTTCTGCCTCTCGCAATGCGGGTTAATGCTGCCTTCGAAGCTGTTCGTCTTTCTGGCTTCGGTCAGACGAAATGACAAAACCAAATAGAGGGAGAGAAGGAGAGAGAGAGAGAGAGAGAGAGAGAGAGAGAGAGAGAGAGAGAGAGAGAGAGAGAGAGAGAGAGAGAATAGAGAGAGAGAGAGAGAGAGCGCGCGCGCGAGAGAGAGAGAGAGAGAGAGTGAGAGAGAGAGAACGTAGTTGAAGCAAAAGTAAAGCTCTAAGCTGCTTGGTGCTTGAACCCGCTTGAACAGCATGTATTGCAATGACAAAACTTCAAGTCTCAGTTAACTATCAATTCTATGTTAGCGACGCATTTTCAAGCATGGAGGGAGGGGTGGTAGGCGAGTAGTGGGGGAGAGGGGGGAGGGGGGAGGGGGAGGGAGTCTGGAGACGTGATCTTGTTCATGAGTTTACTCAACATGAGTTCCATGTTCATAATCACCTGAATGATAATAAATTTACTATTTACCACGAATTAAATGATGAAGATAAAACTGATGGAAATTACTGACATAAACACCGACGGTAGGGGCGATAATGATTAAAACAATTACCATTAAAATACGTCAATAATGATATACTAAAGAAATCACGATCAAGCGAAATAAGGGCTACTGGTGTAAAACTAAAAGCTAAAACACAAAACGCCTCGTGCCACGGTTTCCTTAGGTGAACGAATCCTGCAGTGAGCAAAGTAGGTGACAAACGAATCCTCAAAAACCCAGCAGAGGATGCCCGAGCGCACGGAGGCCACCCGCAGACGCCGGCGAAGGAGCGCAGGACGGGCGGGCGCCGCGGGGGGGGGGGGGGGGGTCGGTTGTTACCGACGCGTCCGCTGAACTCAGCTTTTTTATTTTCAAGTTGAATCCGAATCAAGCGTCAGCATTTTCTTCGGGCGAATTAAAGAGATGATGAGGAGGAAAAGAGGTTTTCCTATTGTTGGGAAATGATCTTGATAGATCCGAGAATGGGGAAAATTGTCGTCCAATTCGAGGAGGAAAAAGGGGAAGAAAGGGGATTCCAGCGAGATGAAAGTGCAAGGAAAATACATCTTTTTAGAAATAAGGAAATAGATATATTTTTTTCCTTTCTGGAAATAAGGAAAGAAGAGTTATATGTGTTTTATATAGCGTAGTTGTGTGCTTACCACTATATATCTAAGATTTGTGCGTGCGTGTGTGCGTGAGTGTTTAATGAAAATGAAATGAAAGTGCCATGGGTGTGCATAGAAGTTTGTGTTTGTCAGCGTGGGTTTGTTTCGCGTGTTTGTTCTTGTGAGTTTGTAAATCCACTTGTTTTTCAGCGCGATGGGAGTCGGCGCAGGAAGAGTTGCACCAACACCCATTTTGCTAAAGGTCTGTTTGTGCACATTTCCCTGCGAATGTATTTGCCTGCATATTATTTTCGGCGAGAACGAGCACACGAGTGTCCATTTATGCGCGTGGATTGGCCGACTCCCGCGATCCCAATCTGCGTGTCATGCCGAACTGCAGATTTCAGGCTGGAAACTCATTCCTCGCTCTCATTATAATTACGCTTTGTAACATTTCCACAACAGTGATGGCCGGGCGCTACTGCGACTCCTTTTCGGAATATGAGCGAGCAGCTTTTGACTTAATCGCTCGGGATCATTCTGATTAATTCTCCGTCTTTCCGGATTGCAATTTAGCGTGTAATGAGAAGATGGAAGTGATGATAACTAAATGAAGAGAGGCAGAATGAGAACAGGAGTCATAACATATAAGTGATAACATTTTGAATCACTAGGTCACAAGGATAATAAATGAACAAGAAAGCGTTAGATGAGGTCGTTGTGATAATATAGGAACAATGAAATGGCTGATGAGAGGGGGGGGGGGGGGGGGCAGATGAGCAAAGGAAATCTTAAAAAATCATAAAGTTGAGATTTTCTTCTTCAAGTTTTATTTCAGCAAAATAAAACTCCTGAATTAAGAGACTGAATGAGATAAGCGGAAGAAGGACAGATAAGCCTTATCAGATGATCGCGCCACGAGACTTATATTCAGAAAAAATAAGAGAGAGAGAGAGAGAGAGAGAGAGAGAGAGAGAGAGAGAGAGAGAGATAGAGAGAGAGAGAGAGAGGGAGAGGGGGTGAGAGAGAGGGAGAGAGGGAGAGAGAGAGAGAGAGAGATAGAGAGGGAGAGGGAGAGGGAGAGGGAGAGGGAGAGGGAGAGGGAGAGAGAGAGAGAGAGAGAGAGAGAGCGGGAGGGAGGGAGGGAGGGAGAGAGAGAGAGAGAGAGAGAGAGAGAGAGAGAGAGAGAGAGAGAGAGAGAGAGAGAGAGAGAG
>NC_061859.1:544374-554901 GCF_019202785.1 Penaeus chinensis
AAAAATGTGTATATATATGCATATATAAATATATATATAATCATATATACATATATATATATATATATATATATATATATATATATATATATATATATATATATAAAATATCCCATGCGTCTACACGCGTGTGTTAATTATTTCAATACGCCTGCTACCCTACCCATTTTTGTTTTCTTTGGGACAAATGACAAATACCGCAGAATATATGTGTTTTTTAATCAAGGAGAGGGACATTAATTGCAAATTCGTTACTAATTAATTGAGAAAAGAAGTGTTTCCCTCGAATTAAGAAAGTCTTTGGTTGAATGAGGCTTTAGAAAATATTTCTTTATGTGATTTATGTGCTCGGCCGCCCTCGAGCTGCGATTTCCGTCTCCTCTGTCTGTTCATCGCCCTGGGTGGCCCCCTGAACGCAGCTCTTTTCCTGTCTGCGTGAGCGGGAATTCTACACAGATGCATGGAACACTCACGCGCTCCTCTCTCATGCATACGCTAACACACACACACTCACTCATGCACACAGACACACACACACACACACACACACACACACACACACACACACACACACACTCACACACACACATACACACACACACACTCAAACACACACACACACACACACACACACACCCTCAAACACACACACACACACACACACACACACACACACTCAAACACACACACACACACACACACACACACACACACACACACTCAAACACACACACACACACAAACACTAACAACCCCGCAACACTTAAACTAACAAACGAAGGCACAAGTCCGCTTTCGGCCCGAGCGTAGCGACCCGAGCAGCACGCCGAGGACGACTTGCGTCTCCCCGAAGGAGGGCGACGCCGATCGGCCTCGTCCTCGCAAAGCGTCAAGTTTGTCCGAGCGCTGTCGTCCGGGCGACGCCGAAGGAAGCGACTTCTCTCTGGGCGAAGGAGCGAGCCAGGGAGGGAGAGAGGGGGGAGGGAGAGAGGGAGGGAGGGAAGGAGAGAGGGAGGGAGGGAAGGAGAGAGGGAGGGAGGGAAGGAGAGAGGGAGGGAGGGAGGGAGGGAGGGAGGGAGGAAGGGAGAGAGGGAGGGAGTGAGGGAGAGAGGGAGAGAGGGAGAGAGGGAGGGAGGGAGGGAGGGAGGGAGGGAGGGACAGAGGGAGGGAGGGAGGGAGGGAGAGAGAGAGAGAGAGAGGGAGGGAGGGAGAGAGAGAAGGAGGGAGGGAGTGAATGAGAGAGGGAGGGAGGGAGGGAGGGAGGGAGGGAGGGAGGAAGGGGGGGACGGAAGGAGGGACAGATGGAGGGAGGGAGGGAGGGAGGGAAGGAGAGAGGGAGAGAGGGAGAGAGGGAGAGAGGGAGGTAGGGAGGGAGGGAGGGAGAGAGGGAGGGAGAGAGAGAGGGAGAGAGAGAGAAGAAGAGAGAGGAAGAGAGAGAGGGAGGGAGGGAGGGAGAGAGGGAGGGAGGGAGAGAGGGAGAGAGAGAGGGAGGGAGAGAGGAAGGGAGGGAGGGTGAGAGAGGGAGGGAAGGAGAGAAGGAGAGAGAGAGGGAGGAAGGGAGGGAGGGAGGGAGGGAGACAGAGAGGGAGGGAGATAGGGAGGGAGACAGAGATGGAGAGAGGGAGAGAGAGAGGGAGGGAGAGAGGGAGGGAGGGAGGGAGGGAGGGAGGGAGGGAGGGAGGGAGAGAGGGAAGGAGAGAGGGAAGGAGGGAGGGAGAGAGGGAGGGAGAGAGGGAGGGAGAGAGAGAGAGAGAGAGAGAGAGGGAGGGAGGGAGGAAGGGGGGACGGAAGGAGGGAGAGATGGAGGGAGGGAGGGAGGGAAGAAGAGAGGGAGGGAGAGAGAGAGAAGAGCAGAGAGGAAGAGAGGGAGAGGGAGGGAGGGAGAAAGGGAGGGAGGGAGAGAGGGAGAGAGGGAGGGAGACAGAGAGAGAGAGAAGGAGAGAGGGAGAGAAGGAAGGAGGAAGAGAGGGAGGGAGGGAAAGAGAGAGAGAGAGAGGGAGGGAGGAAGAGAGGGAGGGAGGGAAAGAGAGAGAGAGAGGGAGGGAGGGAGGGAGGGAGGGAGGGAGAGAGGGAGGGAGGGAGAGGGGAAGGGAGAGAGGGAGGGAGGGAGAGTGGGAGGGAGAGAGAGAGAGAGAGAGAGAGAGAGAGAGAGAGAGAGAGAGAGAGAGAGAGAGGGAGGGAAGGAGGGAGGGAGAGAGGGCGGGAGAGAGAGTGGGAGGGAGAGAGGGAGGGAGGGAGGGAGGAAGGGGGGGACGGAAGGAGGGAGGGAGGGAGGGAAGGAGAGAGGGAGAGAGGGAGGGAGGGAGAGAGGGAGAGAGGGAGGGAGACAGAGAGAGAGAGAAGGAGAGAGGGAGAGAGGGAGGGAGGAAGAGAGGGAGGGAGGGAAAAAGAGAGAGAGAGAGAGGGAGGGAGGGAGGGAGGGAGGGAGAGAGGGAAGGAGGGAGAGGGGAAGGGAGAGAGAGTGGGAGGGAGAGTGGGAGCGAGGGAGGGAGAGAGGGAGGGAGGAAGGGGGGCAGTGAAGGAGGGAAAGAGGGAGGGAGGGAGGGAGGGAGAGAGGGAGAGAGGGAGGGAGGGTGGTAGAGTGGTAGAGAGGGAGGGAGGGAGGGAGGGAGGGAGGGAGGGAGAGATAGAGAGAGAGAGAGAGAGAGAGAGAGAGAGAGAGAGAGAGAGAGGGAGGGAGAGAGGGAGGGAGGAAGAGAGGGAGGGAGGGTGGGAGAGAGGGAGGGAGGGAGTGAGGGAGGGTGAGAGGGAGGAAGGGGGGTAGGGATGGAGGGAAAGAGGGAGGGAGGGAGGGAGAGTGAGAGGATGGGAGGGAGGGAGAGAGGGAGAGAGGGAGAGAGGGAGAGAGGGAGAGAGGGAGAGAGGGAGAGAGGGAGGGTCGGAGGGAGGGAGGGAGGGAGGGAGGGAGAGAGGGAGGGAGGGAGATAGGGAGAGAGGGAGGGAGGGAGAGAGGGAGAGAGGGAGAGAGGGAGGGAGGGAGGGAGGGAGAGAGGGAGGAAGGGAGAGAGGGAGAGAGGGAGAGAGGGAGAGAGGGAGAGAGGGAGAGAGGGAGAGAGGGAGGGAGAGTGGGAGGGAGGGAGGGAGGGTCGGAGGGAGGGAGGGAGGGAGGGAGGGAGGGAGAGAGGGAGAGAGGGAGGGAGGGAGAGAGGGAGAGAGGGAGGGAGGGAGGGAGGGAGGGTCGGAGGGAGGGAGGGAGGGAGGGTCGGAGGGAGGGAGGGAGGGAGGGAGGGAGGCAGGGAGAGAGGGAGAGAGGGAGGGAGAGAGGGAGGGAGGTAGGGAGGTAGGGAGGGAGGGAGGGAGGGAGGGAGAGAGGGAGAGAGGGAGATAGGGAGGGAGGGAGGGAGGGAGGGAGGGAGGGACGGAGGGATGGAGGGAGCCGGGAGCCTCCTTCGCGAAAGACGCACGATTTGTTCTGGACTTTTTAATGATTTAAATACTAGATTTATCAGTCCTAATACGAGTGCACCGCAACTGCTGTCATCATCTCCATTGTTGCCATTACTGCGGCTACTGTCATTGTCTGTTATCATCGCTAATATCATTATCATTATCATTAGTAATGACATTATCATTACCATCGTTAATTGCAAGTAAAGTAGAAAGGAACTCTTTCTTCTCTCTTTTTCACGTTGCAATAAGGGTAAATAAATAAGAATTAATAATCAGCTGCTCTTTACCATGATACATCAGTCAGTTTCGATAGAGAAACTGAAGAGAGTAATTAACACGAATGGAAGTCAAACAGCCGATTGGTCCCAAGGAAGCGGATCTGAATGAACCCGAGGCCGATCTGAAGGAACAGCCTCATTATTCCATTACACTTTTTTCGTATTATTACGTCCGAATTATTCCCTGCGGCGCATTTCCATTTTTATTTCCTGGGGAATATTGCATATGATAATCTTGCCTAATTAGTTTTGTTCCATGCATATTGTGCGGCTAATTTTCCCTCTGTGCTTAATGGCATTCAGCGAACAGGATGACGCAGCGCTTTTTGAAGGGCGCTAATGAGAGGGGCGCAGGCGGGGGGGGGGGGCACAAGTGTGTGTGTGTGTGTGTGTGTGTGTATACATGTAAATATACATGTACGCACACACACTCACATATGTGTATACATACATACATATATATATATATTCCTTTATCCCTCTGCCTCCCTTCCTGTCCTTGTCTCCTTGTCCCTTCCATCTTCGTCAGCGTCTCAGTCCGGTCATGAGCTCCCGAGGCGCCCTTCGGGAGTCAGGCGTCCACAAGAGCATCGGAGCAGCCTCGGGGCTTCTTGTGCGAGCCCCGGCGGCTGCCTGGGCTTAGGGGCTGAGGAGCCGGCGAGGGAAGACTGTGTGATCGCCCTTTCGCTGCAGGAAGGAGGAGGCGCAGCCGGCGTTCCTCCGCGCGGGGTCGCCGCCAGCGCGGGAAATAGCGTGTCCGGAGCGGCTCTCAACTGCCCCAATAAACTCCCTTGATCTCCGGCGGTCGTGGCGCCCCGGCCACTAACTGTGATTAAGGAGTCCACGTGTTATAAAACTTTCTCATCCTGCCAGGGTAATGAAGCTGCCTCCTCGCCTCGCGCCCTGGGCCCCCCTCCCTCCCCGCTCCGCCTGGCCCAAGCCC
This sequence comes from Penaeus chinensis, assembly GCF_019202785.1. NCBI lineage: Eukaryota > Metazoa > Arthropoda > Malacostraca > Decapoda > Penaeidae > Penaeus > Penaeus chinensis. The sequence goes on from NC_061859.1 coordinate 548,986, forward strand.
CAGGGCCCTCCACCCCCTCCTCTCCCTTCCTCCTAGCCTCGCACCCTTCCCCTCTCCCCTGACGCCCGCGCCATCGCTCTCTTTGCATAAAGCTTTCAGAGGGCGGCTCAACAACGGCGGAATTATGCGCTCTTCCTGAAGGTCATTTCGCGAGGCATTGTGACCTCGCCTCTGGCGCCGCTCGGGACCTAGAGGGGGAGGAGGAGGAAGGCAAACGGCTTATGTGCTGGGAAGGCGACTTCATTTGAATATACTGTGTATTTTAGAAAAAGAAGGAAAAAAGGAAGAAACAGCACCAGTAACATGCAGTGTACTCATTATCAGCCTTAACGAATTACGGCCCGAGTTCAAGCGCCGAGAGGCCGTGGAGACGGACGGGGCGCGCAGGGCCTGGCACTCACCGTACGTGGAGCAGGTCTTCCCCGAGTAGCAGGGCAGGCACTGGCACTCGCCCTCGGCGTCGCAGAGGCCGTGCTCGCAGTTGGTGGTCCTGGGGAAGGGGGGGACGGTTAGTCGCTGAGGCCACTGAGGTTCAGTCGCGCTCACAGGGTTAATGTTAAAGAATATTGAGCAGTGTTGTTTATAAACATATATATATATTTTTATCTATTTACCTTTTTTTTTTTTTCAAAATCTTTCTTGTGCTCCCTCTTTGTCTTTCTCCACTTAATCCTTCTCTTCCCCTTTCTCTTCCATTTTGTAAACTTTTTTCATTCTCATTCTCTCCCCCCTCTCTCTCTCCTATGTGCATGTGTCACTCTCTCTCTCTTTCACTTCATCTTTTCCCCGTGTCTATATTTTCCTTCTCTCCCTCGCCCTCTCTCTTGTAAACGATGTCCAAAAAATTTGACAACGCAGCAGCGGCCGCAGCCTCTGACCCGATCCACTAATATTCAGACTTCGGATTTTTGAGCCCGGAGCAAACCTCGGCCGGCGACACACGAGACCCCCTTTCGCGCCGCGCTGCAAAAGAGGCATTTCGCGCGCAATCGGCAGCGTTTGTGCGCCCTCGATCGGGCTGCCCGGCTCGAGCCCCGGTGCAGCTTTCAATTTTCTAAGGCAAGGACGGAAAGTATAGTTGGTAGGCGATCGTTAATAACGTTGAAACGACGGAAGTTGATGAATATAACATGGGCTGCTCCCCGGGCCGTCCATCACAACACATGACCCGACGCCACGACGCGCGATAGCAGGGGAGAAAGAGAGGCAGGATAAAGAGGGGGAGAGGCAGGGAGGAGGAGAAAGGAGAGGAGAGTTGGAGAGGGGGAGGGACAGAGAGAGAGAGAGAGAGAAAGGGAGAGGGAATGGCTGTGGGAGTGGGAATGGAGATAGATAGATAGATAAATAGATAGAGGGGGGGGGGGGGTAGAAAGAGAGAGAATGAGAAAGAAAGAGAGAAAGGGAGAGGAGAGGGTGAGGGGAGAGAAAGAAAGAGTGAAAGAGAGACAGAGACAGAGAGAGAGAGAGAGAAGAGAGAGAGAGAGAGAAAGAGAGAGAAGAGAGAGAGAGAGAGAGAGAGCGAGAGAGAGGAGAGAGAGAGAGTGAGAGAGAGAGAGAAAAAGATAGAAAGAGAGAAAGAGAGGGAGAAAGAGGAGAAAGAGAAGAGAGAGAGAGAGATGAGAGAGAGAGAGAGAGGAGAGAGAGCAAGATGAGAGAAAGACGAGAGAGAGAGAGAGAGAGAGAGAGTGAGAGAGAGAGAGAGAAAGATAGAAAGAGAGAAAGACGAGAAAGACGAGAAAGGAAGAGAGAGAGAGAGAGAGAGAAGCAGAGAGGAAAGAGAGAGAGAGAGAGAGAGTGAGAGAGAGAAGAAAGATAGATAAGAAAGAGAGAAAGAAGAGAGACCGATGAAGAGACGAGAGAGAAAGCTGAGCAGAGAGAGAGATGAGAGAGAGAGAGAGAGAGAGAGAGAGAAGAGAGAGAAAGAGAGAAAGAGAGAAAGAGAGAAAGAGAGAAAGATAGAAAGATAGAAAGATAGATAGAGAGAGAGAGAGAGAGAGAGAGAGAGAGAAAGAGAGAGCAAAGGAGACTGAAATAGATGGCGAAAGAGCTCAAAAAACCTTCTTCCCTCCTTACTCTTCTAAGAAAATATAAAGGAGTGTGATCGAGGCAGACGCGTTTTACCAAAAAAAGAAAAAAAAAAAAGAAAAAAAAAAAAAAAAAAAAAAAAAAAAGAGAGAGAGAGAGAGCGAGATAGAAAAAAAAGAAGGAAATGGGAAAAAGTATAGGCGAAATAAAAATAGCGCCGCTCCGTGAGTCGCAAGGCGAGGAGCATCCCCGGAGAGGGTTTGTTGCGATTCGAGGCCCAAGAAGTGCGCGGGAAATGGGATCGAGTGCTATAAAGAGGTCGGGTTTTGGTCTTGGCGGAAGAGGGTCGGCGGCGAGGGGAAGCTACGGGCCGAAAGGAAAGAAAAGAAGGAAAGAAAAGAAAGACAATCTGTTTATAGGAATAGAAGGAATGGAAGAAAAGAAAGACAATCTGTTTATAGGAATAGAAGGAATGGAAGAAAAGAAAGATAATCTGTTTACAGGAATAGAAAGAAAGAAGAAGAAAAAAAGACAGCAGACAGACAGACAGACAGACGAACCGCCCGAGAGGGAGGCTTGTCTCGAGGTTCAAATCCAGAGGCAGGAATAAAGAATGAAAGAGAAAAAGTGAATCCATCTCTGCTTGGGCGCAAGCATGGCGGCGTGCCGTGAATAGCTGTTATCTGCGTTCCTTTTTATTGCTGATTTTTTGTGATAATACGTCATTCTTAACTCCTGCGTCCGTCACGCGGCCCGCGGCTGGGGAGGGGGGGGGGGAGGGGGCAGAAATAAGAGGAACTCAAGACACAAGGATGTCCAAGAGCATCTACACAGATACATATATGTAGTATATATATCTAAATCAATCCAGGAGATAAAAGAGAAAGAGAGAAGAGAGATAACGGCCAAGAAAAGTGAAAAAGGAATAAGAGGAATAGCAATAGAAAGAGAAAACCAAGAGTAAGAAGGAAAGCAAGAAGAGGTAGAGGGAAAGCAAGAGTGGAATGCAGGAGGAAGAGAAGGAAAGCGAGAGATAGGAAGAGAAATAGCAAGAGAAAGCGGACAACAAGAGAAAAAAAAAATATCCGAGTGAGGAAGAGAAATAAAGGAAGAGAAACAAATACAGAGCAAGAGTAAAAAAGATGAAGGGGATTTGCAAGAGAAAGCGAGGGCAAGAGGAAGAGAAGGAGAGAGTACGAGGAATGAAATGAGAAAGAACGAAAAGCAACTGAAAGAAGGAGCAAGAGAGATGTAAAGGAGAGAGAGATAGAAAGGAAGAGAGGGAGAGAGAGAGAGGAAGAGAGAGAGAGAGGAAGAGAGAGAGAGAGGAAGAGAGAGAGAGAGGAAGAGAGAGAGAGAGGAAGAGAGAGAGAGAGGAAGAGAGAGAGAGAGGAAGAAAGAGAAAGAGAAAGAAAGATAAAGAGAAAGAGAGAGAGAGAGAGAGAGAGAGAGAGAGAGAGAGAGAGAGAGAGAGAGAGAGAGAGAGGGGGGGGGGAAGAGAGAGAGAGGGAAAGAGAGAGAGAGGGAAAGAGAGAGAGAGGGAAAGAGAGAGAGAGGGAAAGAAAGAGAGAGGGAAAGAGAGAGAGGGAAAGAGAGAGAGAGTCAAATTCAAAGTCAAAACATTTTATTCCATTAAATTACAATGGTTATTCTTTACATAAATATATATATATTTACATTTGAATATTTAAGAAGTGTTCTTTTAATTTCATTTTAAAATTACATAAGTTGTTAATGCCTCTTAAATTATCTGGTAGCATGTTCCATAACTTGGGTCCACGTATTTCCATTTGTCGTGCCCCTGTATTGGTATTCGATCTCTTGACAAAAAGGGAATTTACTTGGCGTGTCTGGACACCTGATGTGTTCCCTACGGTTTGCAAGGCCATCAACCAATTCGGATAATTCCCATGAATAAGTTTGTAAATAAATAAACATGTGTCATAGCTGCATTTAAAGTGAACTTTTAACCATTTTAATTTTTTGATATGTGGGGTGATGTGATCAAGTTTACTGATATTACCTAGTGCTACTCTGGCAGCAAAATTTTGTAATTTTTGCACTTTTTGCATCTGGGTTTTGTTAGTCGAACCCAGATGTTTGAACAATAGTTAATTATGCTTAGAGCTAGAGTTTGTACAACCAAGATTCTAGTTTCAGTAGTGATCTGATTTCGTATGTGATTAAGATATAACAGGGTACCCACTACTTTCCTGTGTATTTTGTCAACGTGTGGTTCAAATGTCATGAATCTGTCTATTTGTACTCCTAGATTATTCACTGAAGTGCTCGGTTTGATAGAGCAGCCTTCAAATTCTATGATTGTGTCACTGGGAATTTTAGCAATGTTCTGCCGACTACCTATGAATATACATTGAGTTTTATGTGGATTTAGTTTAAGTCCATTAGTGTCAAAATATAGTTTTGTTTGTGTTAGAGTATCTTGCGCGTTTCTTATTAATGTATTTAAGTTGTTTACTGAATCACTATGAAGAAACTGTGAATCATCGGCGTACTGCACTAGAAGGCAGTTATTTGCTATTGTTGATAAATCATTTATGAAAATTGTAAATAGGATCGGACCTAAAATAGATCCTTGCGGAACACCAAAAGGTACTTCTTGTTTTGATGACATACTATTATTGATTCTTACCGATTGGGTCCTTGTATATAAATAACTTGTAAACCAAAAGGTATCAATTTTATGATTTACTAATTTGCTAAGGAGAATTTCATGGTTAACACTATCAAAAGCCTTAGAAAGGTCGCATAATGTGAGTAAATTTACCTGATTTTTGTCAATGTTATTATAAATCTCATCAGTGATTTGCAGTAAAGCTGTTTCAGTTGATAACCTATTTCTAAAACCATGTTGTGTTTTAGATAATAAGTTCTTGGCCTCCAGGAAATTCGTCAGTTGATTTGCTACAATTTTTTCAAGAATTTTGGATAATATAGGGAGTATAGTAATAGGGCGATAATTATTGACATCGTCTATATCCCCCGACTTGGTGTTACTATACCATGTTTCCAAAGCGATGGAAAGACACCAGTGACCAGAGAGGTGTTAATAATAACCGTCAAATAATGTAGAGTTGCGGGTAGACTATCTCTGATAAAGCGCAAAGCAATACCGTCTGCTCCTACAGCATTTGTTTCGCTAAGGTGTTTCATTACTAAGATGATTGTTTCTACGTCCACTGGTTGTGGTCTGAAAAATTAGTTGTAATCCTTTTCCGATCTGTATTTGGTTGTAATGTAGAAGCAATTGTTTTCTCGTAAGTTAGTTTACCAATTTTTGAAAAAAAGTCATTAAAATGGTCTGTTCTTTGTATGGGACTTGTGCAATCACTAGTGAGGTGATTGTTGTGAGGCACTAGTGTTCTAACAATTTTCATGTTTTATCAGAGTTGTTTTTATTCTGTGATTTATTTCTGAAGTAATTTCTTTTTGCACATTGAATTAGCACTTTTACATTTTTTTTTTTGCTTTGTAATCTATCTGAAAGGCAGCCTCATTTCTGTTACTTTTAAGAGTTTGGTGGGCATTATTTCTATCGCTAATGGCTCTCTTGATGTCGTCGTTTATCCATGGAGCAGGGGGACGTCTGACGGTTCGTGTTACGTAGGGAGCCAGCGAATCAATGCTGTTTTTAATAACTTCCGTTAAGATAGTTACTTGATTGTTTACATTATCTGTCAGTGAAATATTTGATAGAGGGATAGAGGGAAAGAGAGAGAGAGAGGGAAAGAGAGAGAGAGGGAAAGAGAGAGAGAGGGAAAGAGAGAGGGAAAGAGAGAGAGAGGGAAAGAGAGAGAGAAAGAGATGAAGAGAGAGAAAAAGATGAAGAGAGAGAGAGGGAGAGAGAGAAGAAGGAAGAGAAGAGAGAAG
>NC_061859.1:560001-562501 GCF_019202785.1 Penaeus chinensis
ATTGAGAAGGCATTTGTTAAAAAGATTGGCTAGCTTCAATGTTGCAATTTCCCCTGCGTCTATTATAAGGTCTATACTAATACCATCTTCACCTGGTGTTTTCCCTCTCTTCATGCCTTTAAGCGCTCTATTTATTTCTTCTGTTGTGATGTTAGGTACTTCTCTAGTTACCGCGTTCGCTTCTATCCGTAGCTGTTAATTTGCGTTGTATAGATCCCTGTAAAAGTTTTCCACTACTCTTATGATTTCATTGTTATTATATGTCACATCTCCGTCTGGTTTCTTTATTGCATATATTTGATTTCTCCCTATTCCTAGTCTCCTCTTAGCTGTTTTCATGCTGGTACCTGAGATCACTGTTTCATTTATTATTTGAGTATTGAATTTCCGTACATCTTCTCTCTTCTTTTTGTTTATAGTTTTTGTTAGTTCAGCTAATTCTATTTTGTCCCTAGTTGACGATGCTTTCATGACCCTACGTTTTTGCATAAGTTCTTTAGTTTCTATCGAGAACTTACTGGAGTTTTGTTTGACGTTCTTACCGCCTACTTCAAGTGCAGCTTCCTTTATTATGTCATTGAACTGTTTGTTGATTTGGTCAATGTTGAGATCTTCGTCGCTGAGAAGTGAATATCTGTTTTGGATGTTCATGCTAAATTCTGTCGCTTTGGTCTTCAAGTTAGCTAAGTTTGGCTGCGGTTTTCATATTAGTTTATTTCTTTCCCTTCTGAGGTGTAATTTAATTTGGCCTCTGACCAACCTATGGTCGCTGCCAACATTTACTTTATTAATAACTCCCACATTTTTTACTATATCACGCCTATTTGAAATTATGAAGTCAATTTCGTTTTTATGTCCGATGGCGACTTCCATGTCCACTTCCGCTCTAATCTTTTTTCGAAGAATGTATTCATGATATTGAGTGATCGAGCCTCCGCAAAATCGACTAGCATTTGTCCCCTCTCATTCCTAGTGCCTACTCCGTGATTCCCCACTAAGGTTTCTCCTTCTGTCTTTTTACCTATTTTGGTTTTAAGGTCTCCCATAATTATTGTGAAATGGGTTTTTGCTCTTTCATTGGCTAAATGAACATCTTCATAGAAGCTTTCTATTTCGTCATCACTGTGGCTGCAGGTTGGAGCATAGACTTGAACAATCTTTAAGTTGTACCTATTATTTAGTTTCATTGTTACTGAAGCTACTCTTTCGTTTATACTATGGAATTCAACTATATTCTTTTCTAAACGTTTGTGAACTAAGAAACCTACCCCTGATTCTTGCTTGTTACCCTGAGGTTTGCCTCTCCAATAGAGCACGTGTCCATCATTTAGTAGCTTCTGTTCTTCACCTAGTCTTCTAACCTCACAGAGTCCTACAACATCCCATTTAATGAAGGAGAGTTCCTCAAGTAATGCTAGTAAGTCGGATTCCGTTCTCATTGTCCTTATATTATATGTGCAAAGGTTTTTGAACATGGGGCGGCCTGCTCTCCTTCATTCTTGGCCGGGGATTCTTAGCACCCTCCGCTCCGGAGCGATCCTGATCGCCGCCGTAACCAGAGGCTCCTTCGCCTCCGGGGAATGAGGGCCGTTGCTCTGTCTGTGTAGTCATGGTTTTTGATTGAGAGGTGGACAGCCCAGTTACGGCTGCCTACTGGCTTAGGTGTATCTTGGTGGGGTATATATACATATGTGTGTGTGTGTGTGTGTGTGTGTGTGTGTGTGTGAACACATGCATATTAATATATAAATATAAATAGATAGAAAGATAGAGATAGATTTCGGTGCGTGTAAATATATACATACACAGACACACACACACGTGTGTGTGTATATATATATATATATATATATATATATATATATATATATATATATATATATATATATGTATTATCTGTATATGTATACACCTCCATGCGCACGCACACACACACACACACACAAAAAAAAAAAATAAACACACACACACACACACACACACACACAGAAGCATATACACGAATATCCAGGCATACATAAACACTCGCATACAAACATGCATACATACACACAGGACGAAAACCTACACGCATGCTTTGGATAATAGCGAAGAGATGAAAATGAACCAAAACGGAGCAAAACTGCCCGTAAATTCCCAAGAAAAGACAGCTCGTTGGACTCGAAACGTCATTTCGCAGGATTCACTTCAAGTTATTTGTATCTATATGTTAATTTAAATAGGTAATTGACTGATAGACAGATATGTTAATTTAAGTAGATAATTAGGTTGATAAATATAGATTTATGTAGAGATAGATATAAAACCAGAGAGTTGTATTTTCATTAAATCATGGAGAATAAAGAAGGGAGGGAGGAAAGGAGAGTGAAAGATAAGATCATATCTCTCTCTCTCTCTCGCTCTCGCTCTCTCTCTCTCTCTCGCTCTCTCTCTCTTGCTGGCCCATTATTTCCTCATTTCCCCTGTTCTATCTCTTTACATTCTCATTCCTTCCATCTCT
>NC_061859.1:580001-585001 GCF_019202785.1 Penaeus chinensis
TATAGTCATTTTTCACACACACACACACACACAAGAAAAAAATAAAACAATAACACCATAAACAATAACAAGAAAAACAGCAACATAAATAACAAAAAAAGATAAAAAAAAGAAACAATAAAAAACAATAAAAGGCATAAAAAACAATAACAAAAAGCAATAACGACAAAAACATTTACAAAAAAACACTACAATAATAGGTATCAGACAAAGACAAAAACAAAAAAACAGTAACGACAAAAACATTTACAAAAAAATACTGCAACAATAGGTTTCAGATAAACACAATGACAAAAACAGCCACAGTGGGCACCAACAACAATAACCAAGTAAAACCAATAACAAAAAAAAAACAATAACAACAAAAATAACAATAAAAATACACTAAAATAATATGTATCAGACAAAGACAATAACAAAAAAACATAAAAAACAGCAAACACAATTTGCAAAAACACATTAAAATAATAGCCATCAAACAAACCTAAAAAGAAAAACAGACACATCATAAACAATAACAAAAACAACAATAAAAAAAGCAATAGCAACATAAAAACAAAAACAATAGCAAAACAATAACAAAAACGAAAAAACAAACAACAATAGCAACATAAAAACAAAAACAAAAACAACAAAAATCAATAGCAACATAAAAAAAACAATAACTAAAACAACAAAAATCAATAGCAACACAAAAACAATAACAAAAACAAACACAAAAACAAACACAAAAACAAAAACAACAAAAATCAATAGCAACATAAAAAACAAAAACAAAAACAAAACAAAAAAATAAATAGCAACATATAAAACAATAATAAAACAATAAAACAAAACAAAAACAAAAACAACAAAAATCAATAGCAACATAAAAACAATTACAAAAACAATTACAAAACAAAACAATAAAAATCAATAGCAACAAAAAACAAAAGCAAAAGCAATAAAACAAAAACAAAAATAAATAACAAAAACAAAAACAACAAAAATCAATAACATCAAAACCAAAAGCAAAAACAATAACAAAAACAAAACAAAAACAATAAAAATCAATAGCAACATGAAAAACAAAAGCAAAAACAAAAACAGACGCCACTAAAGTACAATAAATCGAACCACAAGCCCGGCCCCTGGAGCTCCCCCCCCCCCCCCCCCCCTCTTGAGCTCTTGACTGCGATCGAAACAACGCAGAGAGAGACAACTCGTTCGAAAGCGCTCGTTCAATTCTCAATTTTACTGCCAAGACTTCCCTTTTCTTTATTTAAAAAAGAAAAAGAAAAAGGGAAAGTAAAAAAATATATATATCAAGAAAATGGATATAAGAATAGACAAAAAAATTAAGTTACTCGAAGACAAACCTTAATTTCCAAAGGCGAACACCCCTCTTCGTGTGTCAAAGGAAGCCACCGCCACGCTTCCGAACGCGCGAAATGCCGGCGCTGTGTGGCCAGTCATCAGCCGCTGAACAAACGCCGTATAATTTACCAATCAAAATAATTTCATCAGGGAGTCTCGCCAGGGCCATAATTTGCACCTAAATGACCCAAGCAAACATAAAGCGACTGTCGGGAGGAGGGTGGAGTTTGCAATCATCGTACGCGGCCGGTTGTTAGAACAAGCGGACTATCGTACGTTGCCGCGGAATTATCGTATCAGATGTTATCGTGCGATCGCCCCCGTTTCGCCGGTTATTATTTGCTCTGGAATACTCGCGGGGAGCTTCTGGGGATGTTTGGCTATAAAAAAGATAAAGAAAAAAATAAGAAATGGGAAAATAGGAGAGGGGGGGAGAAGGAGAAGGAAAAGAAGGTGAGAGGGGAAGGTATCATAAGGGGAGAGTAATAGGGTTCGGTCACCTGTAAGGGGGATCGGGAGGGCTGTAATGTAGGGTTTGATCCCACTGGCAGAGAGATGGCGTTTTTTTGTTTTTTTTCCGAGTCTTCAAGGAAGGAAAATAGATTCTGATTGTATTTTATCGCCCAATAGTTTCATTTTATATCTTGTTCTCACACGAGGTCTACTAAATTAGAAATAAATGTGCATGTTCACAGTATGTAAGAAAGAAAAAAATTGGGAAAATGATCTTGCCTATCAACTTTTTCTTTTTCTTGTTTTCCTTTCTAACTAATTAAACATTTCCTCGGCTGTAGATAACCTCGTGAAAACAAAGTTCAGAAACTAGAAACAGAAAAATCAAGTTTCGAACAAGTTAATCTAATCAGGTAACAATTACACCAAAGAAAAAGAAAAAAAAAAAAGTCTATAAAATTTGAAATTCAATTCCTGCAAACATATATTATGTTAAACTTCTGATCTTAATTTCACTTATTTGCCTTCTCTCTCTCTCTCTCTCTCTCTCTCTCTCTCTCTCTCTCTCTCTCTCTCTCTCTCTCTCTCTCTCTCTTCTCTTCTCTCTTCTTTTCTCTTCTCTCCTCTCTATTCTCTTCTCTCTTCTCTTCTCTCCTCTCTTCTCGTCTCTCTTCTCTCTATTTCTATCTCTCTCTATCTGTCTGTCTGTCTGTCTGTCTGTCTGTCTGTCTGTCTGTCTGTCTGTCTGTCTGTCTGTCTGTCTGTCTATCTGTCTGTCTGTCTGTATGTCTATGTACCTATCGATCGATCTACCTACCTCCCTATCAACCTATACATCTACCCATCCCATCCTCTACCCATCTATATCGTAATATCTCCTCCCTTCTGCACTCCATTTTAGTCTTCTCTCTCCATCTCTCCCTTCCCCCCTCCCCCCCCCCCCAACCAAACATCGTCATTAATCCCGCTGTTCACTGTTAACAACCTCTTTTTCCAGCACGAGTCACGACGAAATCTGCCGACGCCCGACAGCGTGCCAGTCAGCGGCGGCCCTTCCTTGCAACCGCGTGTTCTCGCTCGCTGCCGCCGCCTCGATCTATTTATTGTCGGGCTTGGCAGTCTAAAGGGAGGGTTTCGGCTGCTGGGCTTCGGAAGGTGTAATTGAAGGAGAGGAAAAGGCTTTGATGATTCTTTTTTTTTTTGGGGGGGGGGAGGGGGGTTGTTAGATGTTAATAGATTTCGTTAGTTTTATTTATTTTGAGTTTTTTTTTTTCTTTCTTTTTTGTCAGGTCTAAGATAAATCTTTTTTAATATGTTGTTATTTAATAATGTCGGTTATTCATTTTTTTTATTTTTCTTAATGAATGTTTTAACCAATATAAGGCGTTAAATAATTCCATTACTAGATAACAAGTATCACATTCCACCGACCAGAGGACTTCACAAAAAAAAAAAAAAAAAAAAAAAAAAAAAAAAAAAAAAAGACGAATCTTATTGGAAATATCTCAAATCTCTCAACACTTAAGCACCTCTTAACTAGCACACGTCATTTATGTGAACGTTATAAGTAATACATTTCCAGCTACCGGAAGACCTTGAAAGAATATTATACTTAACATTTACTGAAGTTATGAAGCAAATATTATACGACAGAAGGTATCAATTCTCACCTAAAAAAAAAAATAAAAATAAAAAAAAAAATAAGTGAACAGGTGACTCCGACGTATATGTAAATAGTTATCGGTGAGACTCATTCTATTATGTCTCAGTAACGTCTTTTATTATTACTATTGTCATTATTTATTATCAGTATTCATTATCATTATTCATTGTCATATAACTGTTGTCATTAATCACTATCATATAAGAATTAACATTATTTATTATTATACAACTATCATAATCATTTATTATCATACAACTATCAACATTATTATCGTTTTATCGTCTCACAACAGACTTTACGACGATCTTACAACTATTCATTACAAAGCTAAAAACTTACCCCTCCCCTTCCCACCCCCCACTGACACACGCTTGAGCAAAAAGGACCATTTTTTTTTTTTTATAGCTCGTCTCAACAATAAAAGGAAGAAATGAAATCACACGTAACGCTAGACCAGCCAAGATCGATCGTTCATACTGTAATAGTAATACATTATCCCGGTCAGCGATTTTGGGGATAGAGAGAGAGGGGGAGAGGGAGAGCGAGAGAGAGGAGGGGGAGGAGAAGGGAGAGGGGGAGGGAGGGAGGGAGGGAGGGAAAAGGTGAGAGAGAGGGGAGAGGGAGAAGAGAGAGAGAGAGAGAGAGAGAGAGAGACGCCTTTTCTCAGCTAGTGTAGGTGGGCTTTATACATTAAACAAATATGAAACATGTGTGTATGTGTGTTAATGAGAGAATGCTTCCTCTCTCGCGATCGTCTTCATGCGAGAGGGGAAGGGGGGGGGGGGCAGAGAGGGGGAGAGAGGAGGGAGGGGGGGGAGGGGAGAAGGAGAACAAGGAACTAGCAGCAGTCAGGTAACAACTGGTAAGGATAGAGGTAGAATGCGAGAGAGCTTTGAGAGAACGGCGAAGATAGGTTGGCTAATATGGAGAGAGAGGGAGGAAGGGAGAGAGAGAAAGGGAAGGGGAGAGAGGGAGGAATGAAGAAGGAGAAAGGGTGGGAAGGAAGAAGGGAGAGAGAGAAAGGGAAGGGGAGAGAGGGAGGAATAAAGAAGGAGAAAGGGTGGGAAGGAAGAAGGGAGAGAGAGAAAGGGAGGGAAGGAGGAAGGGAAAGAAAGGGAGGGAAAGAGAAAGTGGGAGGGAAAGCGGGAGGGAGAGAGAGAAGGAGAAGGAAGGAGGGAAGGAGGGAGGAAGGAAGAGAGAGAGAGGGGAAGGGAGGGACGAAGAGGGAGTGGGAGTGAAGGCGGGAGGGGGAGAGGGAAGGAAGGATAACGGGAGAGGGAGGGAGGGAGGGATGAAGGGAGAGAGAGAGTGGGAGGGATGAAGGGAGAGAGAGCCAGGTAAAGAAAGAGACCGATAGACCGACAAATTAAGAAAGAGACAGAATTGGAGAGAGGGAAGAGACATAAAAGTTATTGAATGACGTCAATAATGACTCTCCAGTAACGATCCTGAAAAATCTGTATAATAATAATAATAATGATGACGATGATAATAATAATAACAATAATGGTAATGATAACAATAA
>NC_061859.1:590001-591723 GCF_019202785.1 Penaeus chinensis
AGAGGGAGTGGGAGGGAGGGAGGGGAGGAGGAGATATTAGGAGTGGGGGGAGGGGAGGAGAGGGAGTAGTAAGGAGTGGGAGTAGGAAGGTGGGGGAGTGGGGGGTTAGCTGGGAGTGGGGAAGGAGTAGGGAGAGGAGGGGGGGGGGGGGGGGGGAGAACCACAATGACGTTGTGAATTTTCTTAAAATCTCGTCCGATCAAACGATTATAATTTCTTAAGACGAAGATACTTATGATAAAAAGTAATTAAAAGTTATAAGTGGGAAGTGGAGATTGATAATAATGCTGATGGAATTTAAACTCGATGATTAGTCAAGAAATATCAAGTCATGTATGTTTGTAAGTGTGTGTGTGTGTGTGTGCGTGCGTGTGTGTACGTGTGTGCGTGTGCGTTTGTTTGTGTGTCTGTATGTATGTGTGTGTGCGTGTGCGTTTGTGTGTGTGAGTGTATCTGTGTGTACGCAATGTAAACAATTCTTAAACTAGATTCATATAATCATAAAAGAAAAGCAAAACAAATACAACAAAATATTCCCAAAACAAACAAACAAAAACACAAGAAAACATTAACCAACATAAAAAAAAGAAAACACAAATGAAAACAAAAGAATGATAAAAAATATAAAAAAATATAAAAACAGCAACGGACGTAAGATAAGCGTAAAAGAGGCAATATAAACAAAACGAAAAAGGGTTCCAGTACAAGATGAACAAGCGAGATACAAGATGAACAAGATAAATCAAAGACTTAAAAAAACAAAGCGTACAGAGCCAGCGCGCCAATTTCGTCTCGCTTTTTTTTAAAGTTTTCATTCATTTTTGTTTTTCTTCTTCTTCTTCTTCCTCCTTTTTATAGGACGAAATAAGAGAGAAAAGGGACTCATTGATAATTTCCCAAATATTGAAGTATAAAGTTGAATGGAATTCGATCCCTCTTCAAGTTGCAGTTCGATGCTCTTTTGTTAATTCTCTTGCAGGATTCGATCGCTTAAAAGCTTGTTCGTATAGACGCGAGAAACTTCACTTAGCGAGGCATAAAATGGCATTCAAACAAGGCGTTTATACTCTTCTCTGGAAAACCGACTCTGAAAAAAAAAATCTTGGGAGGTTTATCTATTTATCAAAGAAAATATATCCATAGTTAGATTTAAAAGAAAAAGAAAAAATATTGATAATTTTTAGGAGTTAATTATTTCTTCATCTCTAAAAGAAAATACGTCCGTAGTAAAATTCAAAAATACTGTGAAAAAGAAAACAGAGGAAATAATTTTTAAAAGTTCTTTTTTTTTCTCACTCTCTCTCTGTTTCTAATTTTGAAGAAAGTACGGACCGAAGGGAAAATAATCTTTAGGAGCTAATCATTTTTTTTATTTTTTTTTAGTGTGTCCATAGTTAGATTCAAATGCGAGTGCTTGATTCAGTGCTTGGGAAAGTCCAACGGGGAAAGTAGAAGAAGAAGAAGACGAAGCAGGGGGGAGGAGGAGGAGGAGGAGGAGGAGAAGGAAGAAGAAAATGAAACTAGTTTGGGGGAGGAGGGGGGGGGGGGGGGGGGAGGGGGGGAGGGGGGGGAGGTGCCAGATTCAGAGAGGCTGTGTCGGGATATATATTTCTCCATTTCTTTCTTTCTGCCCATTTATTTATCAGTCTTTTTTTTTTTTTTTTTTTTTTATCTCTCTCTGTATATATTTCAATACCTAGTAGTCTCTCTCTATCTCTCGCT
>NC_061859.1:596823-599323 GCF_019202785.1 Penaeus chinensis
GATATTAACCTAATGGGCGTAAATAGCACCTTCCGTTTTCGAATCTTTAGCACCGTAATTTTCGTTTTCTTTTCGTTTTTCTTTATTCTCTCTTTCCTTTCTTTTTCTTTTATTTTTACGTTTTCTTCTTCTTGTTTCGATCCAGTTGTTGTTTTTTCCTCGTTTCGTTGGGCAATTTTCCTTTTTTTTTTTCTTTTTACCAAATGGTCTTTTCTCTTTCACTCTCATGTTTGTTTTCTCTCCTTCTTCTCTTCTCTCCATCGTACGTCTTTCTTTGTTATTTTCGAGAATTGATAACAGATCTTTGAAAATGTCTATATCACTTTCCTCTCGACTTTTTCTTTAAAGGAAGCACTATCTGTTGATCACAAAGAAACTAGAATAATAATAATAATAGTTATTGTTATTATTATTATTATTGTTATTATTATGATTATTCTTATTTTATTGTTATTATAGCAATGATAGAATAAGAATAAGATCATAAAAACAATGATAATAATAACGTTTTTTTTTGTTTTGTTTTTGTCTTCGATCACCTTAAGATATTCCAGTTTGTTCTCGAGACCATAGCTGATTCATCGTCTTCCAAGAGCCTCCTCCTCCACCTCCTCCCGTTCCTCCTCCTTCTTCCTTTTCTTCTTTTTCTTCTTCTTCTTCTTCTTCTTCTTCTTCAATCTCACTCTCTAGCTCCTCTTCCTCCTCCTCCTTCCGCACATTTCTCTCTTCCTCTCCTCCCATATTCTGCTCCATGCCTCTTTTTCTTCATTGACCCCTCCCCCCCCCCCTTCCCTTTCCTTCTTCTCCGTTTGTCCCTCCTCTTCCTCCTTCCCTCTCCTCTTCTCCGCCTCTTCCTCCACTTCCTTCATCTTCTTCTCCGCCTCTTCCTCTTCTCCATCTTCTTATCCATCTCTTTCATCCTCTTCGCCTTCTCCTCCTCCTCCTCCTCCTTCGCCATCCTCCTCCTCTTCCTCCTACGCCGTCCGCATCAGGAAGACCTCCTTACGAGGCGGGTGTAACTGGCCTTGCCTCACCTCCTCTCGCCCGCCCGCCCGCCCGCCGCCGCTGCACCTGTCGCCAGCTCAGGAGGGTGACCTGCGCCGCGGGCGTGGGGGGGCGGGGCGGGGAGGAGGCGGGGGCGGGGCGCGAGGGAGGGATGGAGGGGAAGGGAGGGAGCGAGAGAGGGAGGGGGAAGGGGAGGAGGAGGAGGAGGAGGAGGAGGAGGAGGAGGAGGAGGAGGAGGAGGAAGAGGAGGAGAAGGGGGAGGAGGAGGAGGAGGGGGAGGAGAGGGACCGAAGGAGGAGGACTGGCAGGAGGTGAGGGGACATAGGAGGGTGTGCGAGGGGGGGGGGGGTTGGATGTCCCCACGGGCAGCTCAGGTTACTTAGTCTCGAGATCCTTCTGCATCTGCAAAGAGCAACAGTAGAATAAAACAGTGATACATGTAGGGAAATAAATGCCACTCCATTCTACCCTATTCAGAAATTGATTAAGCTGACTGTCGATTCACCTTAGGAAAAAAAAAAAGCATGGGAGAGAAGAGGGTGTGTGTGGGGGGGGAGGTAATCGGAACCTGATATAAAAGGACGTAGATTACTTATGTCACTTATAAATATGTAAGTACAGGGAGTCCAAACAAGCCATGCATAGCGATTCCTACAATAAGTTCAGATGCACGTTTCTTACTTATAATCAAATACCCTACACATTAAAACAATGAAATAAAATACAATTAAAAAAAAAAGTCTTCCACCTTCCATTTTCTACACACTGGAAATAAGACAAGCCATTTCTCACACACATACCAAGATAAACCACACAGCTTACGAAGACCAACTACATATTTAGTACATATAAAGACTCATCTATATTCCTCTAATGGTGTTAGATTCTCGTTATGAATCCCGCCACGGAGCCCTGTGTCGGCATGGGTCCTAAAGAGCTTCATTTTCTCAACGGATGTGCAATGCTGCAACATGATATATGCTTGCTATCTTTTTCCTAACCATTTAAGTCGAAAGAAAGGTGACGGCGTGAAACTTAATGGATCTAATCTCTTGCTCTGTATAGACGACGAGACAAAGGGAATCGAATGCCGATTAGTCTCTTTGCTTATGCATTTTATTGTCAACGTTTTCTTTCTATAGACGTTCGAACAGGATTTTGGTGTGAAGATGGATTTCATGGAAAGGATAATCCTAAATTCCCATTGTTCTTTTCGTTATTGAGTATTATTAAGATCACTGGTGCAAACACACATACTGACAGACACACATGCGTACTTACAGATATTAATAATAACATTAGCAAATACACATTTATTTTCACACTCTCTCGCGCATATGCACATGCACGCACGCACGTACATAGATGGATAAAGACCTCTAAGAAAAGATAGATACAAGTTCATAGACAGGTCGGTTTATTGAGATAAATATAACAAATAAGCGATAGAAATAGATACAGATATAGAGATATATAGATAGATAGATAAACATAT
>NC_061859.1:609323-616823 GCF_019202785.1 Penaeus chinensis
TACGTTACAGTTCACAATGCTCGATGGCCGTTTTTCTCATGAATGCTGAGGGAGACGGTAAATTATTCTAAATTAATTTGATTCATCTTTCAAAATAAAATTGATTGAGGAGTTATTCACCGAATACGGATACTTAAAACAAATAATGTAATATTTTACGACCTAAATAAAAACATGAAATATTTTACATTGCCTGGTTGTGAAGATACTTATGGGAAACAATTATATCTTAGTGAGCGCTGATTAATTTTGTACTTTAGACGTCTTTGCAGTACTGAAAGGATTCGTAGAGTAACGTATATGCGTATAACTATTCAGCCACATACATGTTCACAGTAAGTTTCAGTGCTTTTACAGCTGTATTTCATTATTTCATTTATTTTTTAATATATATATATACATTAAATTTAGCCGACTAATTGTGTAAAATGATTAAAACATTCGTTACTTGAAACATCATTCCATAAAAGTTTTAATCTTTCTTGTAATTAGACGAATGTTAATCCCCAGCTATAGCTATAGTACTTCTTGCATCATTTATTGACCAAGGGCCCATCTACGACAAATGTGTTGTAGGGAAGTTTGGCATCCACACTAAAGGCCCTTTTCTTAACATTTCCGGTACCCCCAAACACTTGGATACATTCTATTACATTTATGCGTGCGATACTGGAACTTTTTTTTCTTTTTTTTTGTATCAAGTCAATGGTCCTCGATCAATATGTAATAATTTTCATGTTTTGCGTCTCATCTTTTCGGATTCAGATATCGCAAGGTATGATTAGTGTAATGGTGTCAAGAGCTATAAAACGAGAACGAAAAAATATTTCAGTTTATTGATATGTGATAGATGATTATATATCGGTTCCGCAGGTGAGATAAAATTCAGTTTGATTCGTCATAATTTTCATGTTGATTAATGGCCCTAGGAAAGTATCCCGCGGCACCCTAGCTCTAAGCCAATATAACAAGGTCACTGACACGCAAATATTAATGATAAGAGTAATGTCCGTGCAAGTCTCGCATAATGTTCAAGCAAAGCGTTTAAGGTAAACTAAAGTTGTCTTAACAATTAATCACGTTTTCTTTCACCAAAATTAAAAACCGTACGACCTGTAGATTTATGTATCACATGATAGGTTTAAGTATAATATTCTATTATATGGTTATTACTTTACTACATTAGTTAAAACGTTTTTAATCTATTCAATTAAATGCATTTGTTTATTCAACAGATATGGACAAATTCTTGAGTTTTTTTTTTTTTTTACGTTGATTTCTTACTTTTTTTTTTTTTTTTTTTTTTTTTTTTTTTTTTACATCAATATACCATTAATATATCAGTTGAGGCATTAGTCAATTCCTAGTGTATTCCGAGTAGACTTCACGTACAGTCATGATTATATTATATTATCATATTTCATATGTTAAATATTTATTACAGTCCAGATCTCAACCATTTTCTTTTCTCTTCTCTGTTTCCGTCTTGATGGAATGGCTATGTATCTATTTATCTGTCTCAGTCTACTTTTAACTTTTGTCTATATGCAATTAAATATTAATGGAAATACAGAGAATTGGGTTGCTTGGTCTAGTGTCAGTTATGTGATATACAACTATAGAAATACGCATTCATTACAAGAAGAAGAATAAATTATCTATATAATTTTCCTTATTATTTCTATTGGTATCATTATAATTATAATTATCACCAATGCTCTTATTATAATTATCACTAATAGTATTATTATCATGATTACTGTTACTGTCATTACTATGATCACCATTGTCATTATTGTCGTCATATTGTAATTACACGTTATCCTTTAATCCTTATCTCACTCTCTGTTAATATATATACATGACAGTATATCTGCTTATCGAACATGTCCCTGGATGTATGCCATAATCAATTATGTATTTATTAGTAATGATCTCAACGATGATAGCACTGACGATTATAAAAGGGAAGCTCAACCCGTTGCACTTTTCTCAACACTACCAATCAGACGTCTTTATTTTCAAAGATTTTTTATAAAATAATCTCTTGCGGTATACTCATGGATTGTCTTCATTAGCTCTATTCCATAATGTATCACACACATTTCGATTTGTGTTGAAAATCCAATGCGTTTGGGACTTCTGTTTCGCTACTAAAAAGGCCTCAACGGGATTTGTGTTACTTTTGAGGCGAAAATGTCCCTTCAATCTGTTTATCGGGGAATAGTTTTACTAAACTCAATTGCTAGCTAGGTTATTACCTCTTCTCTCAAGTTCCTAATTTGTTTTCCTCAAAGACAACGACAGGCCATTCCTAACTGCAACGGTGTCGCCTCGGGCTCCCACGTGGCAGGACCCAGGACCGAGACCAGAGGAATCCTTTCTTTGTCCTCAGGGAAAAATAACGCGTTTGTTGACACTTGCTCGTGTTTGGCGGTTCACGAGATACCGTCCCCCTCCAAAGGTCAAAGGTCACAGGTCGGGAGCTGTGCAGAAAGACAGTAACAGGTCACTTCATTATAACCACATAGTTACGTTGGAAATTCTTTTGAATTGTTAACATATTCGGATTTAAAAAAAAAAAAAAAGTATAAAAGAGCGTTGCAGAAAATGACAGTTTTGGTAGAAATCTTATTATAATGTTTGCGAATGCAAATATAACAGACTTAAATTAGTTAAGAAAATATTTTATCAGCATACCTAATATATGTGAAGTATTTTAAATGTTCTCTAGGCCATAATGATAATAATCCTTGAACATGAGTCATATATATATCTCTCAACTATTCAGGTTCGACTTAAGTTTATTTAAACTTCAATTGTGAACTGGTATTATTATTATTATCATTATTATTATTATTACTAAATTTCTTTGTTTCACGCGAAGGAAAATCCAAGGCAAGACATCAATTAAAATGCATATAGTCTTCGACAGGAAGCTAAAGACAACGTCCGAGGGGTCGGCGGTTCGCGCCCCGCCCAGGCGCTAAAAGTTGCAGTTGTCGCCTGGAGGTTCGTGCTGTGGCTGAACACCACGGCGGGTAAGGAGAAAGCCGAGTCAGCACCAGCTGACACACGTTAGCGAGTCGACATAAATCGACACAGGCCGGGCTCCCCTCATGGGCATAGCCCAAGCGAGGCTCAGCCCCGCATGTCAGATTTAAATAAATATGATAGTTATCAGAAATCGTAAATTGTACAGTAGTAAGGAAAATACTACAGACCTTACGAATTACATAATTGGGAATGTAGTGTTAAACCCTAAAGTCTCACAATGTATAGCCTATATTTTACTAAAAGTAGAGTTATGCACTTTTTTTTTCTTTTTATACGTTTTTGCATATATCTAATATCCTTAGATATGTAAATCTATCTACATTATGCGCATTCATTGACAAAATAAAAAATTATAAACGAACCGATACTGAGAAATAAAATTGCCATCACCACCATAATCATTTGCATTTTCATTAGCCAATTAGTGAGAGGAAAGCTGAGGGGTAAGAGGGAGGGATTCCATTACATTCATCACGATCAAATAACTGCCTTTATGCATCCTCTGTACTACCGTTAATTACGCTATCCCTTCCGGGTCTGTTTTTCTTCTTCTTTGTAATGTACAATGCATTACCTATATTCATCAGCTCGAAATGTTCATCAATTCAGCTGAGCTCCACTATGTATACTGTTTATACAACGTTTTATCAACCATGGCTAGTAATTATCACAAATATCTGATCCGGTGTTGGAATAACGTTAATGGTTATTTCAGTTAAATGGCTTCATTTCAGCTTCTTGGAAGGTTTAAGGTAGGCAAGCGAAGGGAAAAAAATCTAGGGGCATTTTAAAGCTACAGCTGGACGTATTTTGGGGTAATTTTGTAAAATAAGTTAAACATTGTGGCCCTTGCAGACGGGGGCAGTTGGTCCCTCCAGGCCCCCAGTTGACGCCCCTATATATATATATATATATATATATATATATATATATATATGTATTTATATGTGTGTGTGTGTGTGTGTGGATGGATGGTGTATATGATTACACACACACACACACACACACACACACACACACACACACACACACACACACACACACACACATACACACACACACAAACACACTCACTCACACACACACACACACACACACACACACACACACACATATATATATATATATATATATATATATATATATATATATATACAGGAGCGGATCCAGAACTATTCTGAAGGGAGGGGGGGGGGGCAGTTGATAATCAATTTGGTAATTGATTGATATTGTACCATCACTATGTTGCTGTAGGAAATCACTTTAGTTTACACCGTAAGTCACACTCACTTTGTGTGGTTTGAAAATTGTTTATGGAAAGTTTTAGCCATGATACTTTTAATACCCTGCCACTACCTCGACAGAGAAAGATCGTTATTCTATGTTATATAATGATTTGTTTTATAATGATTTGACAGTGAAAATGATAATTGCCGATTATATGTTTCGATTCTGGATGATCCGAAAACGATGAAGCCAATGAGGTTCCTCCTTCAGTATATCATATGTCATTTCATAGAAAAGGGACGCCGCACTTGCAACAGTTACAGAGCAGTGAGGGGGGGCCACTGCCCCCTGTTGCCCCCCCCCCCCCCAAATTCCGCCACTGCATACATATATATATTTGTTGTTTTTTTTGTATTTATATATATACTCATATATAAATTCACAAACACACACACACACACACACACACACACACATATATATATATATATATATATATATATATATATATATATATATATATATATACATATACATATGTGTGTGTGTGAGTGTATACGCACGCATACATACATATTAATAATATGGAGTGTATGGAAAAATATTTATTTATTCATAATTAGAGATATCGTTAACTTTACTTCTTGTCAGCAAGCAAGAAAATGAAGAAGGAAAAGAAAATGAGAAATACATAAAAAGAAGAAAAAAAAAAAATCCAAAAAGCAAGATCGAACGTGACGAAATCGACACTTTTACCAAATCAAGCCAGCGACCATACCTTACAAAACACAAACACATCAGATAAGAAATCCCAAAACCCTACCGCTCCCCCCAAAAAAGGAAAACACACCAGCAATTAAATAAAAAATAAATAATACTCCAAATGACAAAAGAATCGTAATTAACTACAGAATATTTAAAAACCGGAACCAGCCGACCTCCGACTCCAGGAAGGTTTCTCGCCGGACGCCGCCTGGCAATAGTGGCAGATGTAAACACGACCGTCTGCCAAATTGAAAGGAATTTTTTTAAGTAGAAATTGAGAGTAGAAAAAGTAGACTTATGATGGCAGATCCACAGCCTCTGACAGGACGGCGTGTTGGGTGAGCAAACGTGTCTCTTCTGGTTGTAAATGTGCACAAGTTAGAGAATAACTGAAGGAAAGCGAAGGGAAATTTAGAAAGCTTTTGCCCTTCTTTCTCGGCAGATTTTTTTCGTCTTATTAATTTTTTGTTTTCTCCTTCTGTCTCCGAATTTGTGATTTTGGGCTCGCTCTTCACCACTCGGAGGCTCCTGGGTTGATTTTCGACAGATATAGTTGAGGGGAATTTCAGTTGACGAGGTTGTCACATCTTGACAGTTTTTTTTTTGGCTTCGAGGGGAAAAAAATCTCGTGGTTTTGTTAGGGCTTTCTCATAGGGAGGGGCTTGTTAACTGCCACGTCCTTCCGAGGGAAATGCCCGCACTCGCTTCCCTCTCTGTGTCTTTGGCACCCTGGCAAAGGCCAACCGATCTCCAGTGCATGTGGTTTAGCGAGACAGCTCGGACACATCCCCACGCCTGACAAGAAAGAAAGGGGTGTGAACGACGCGCTCCTCCATCGCCTCAGGATATCTCTGTGGAAATGGATAAGGTTGGCCTTTGCCAGAGTGCTGTAGGTGCAGAGGCCAAGGCAGGCATTTTGTTGTGGAACAGCTGTGGGCCAACTTTCATTTCTTGTTGATTATTATAACATATGGTATTATTCAACACATTCCTTGTGATCTACCTGCAGCGTGGTCCTAGTTTGAGTATTTCCTCCCCCAAAAATGATGTTGGTATATATCCTCAGAAACTGGAAGATATTTCTGTTGCTGCTTGTTTAAGCTGCAGTTCCATCAACCTTTTATCAGTAATTCATTAGTTGTTATAGTTATACCAACGTTGACAAAGATATTTGATCGAAAACAGTTGCAAAAGGCAATAACATATGTCATCTGAGACATGTAGCTACAAAGATGGCAGATGTCTTTTATTCTAACAGTATCCTAACAAATAGTAATTTACTTATATAATCTTTTATTTACTGCAATCAGACATTATTATCTACTTCTTAATGTATTCAGTTTGCAATCAATTATTCACTGGGGTTATGACTTGTTAATCCTGCCATACAAGTTAGTCATTTTTTGTAAGTCTTGTCAAGTTGTCAGAATGTGTCAGCCGGTGCCAGTCTGCCTGTAGCTTGGACCACTTTATTGATTTATTCCTTGTGTCTGTCATCTCCTTATTTTCTGTTTTTTCATTCTCTTATCTCTTCCCATCACTATCATTCCCTCTCTCCTTTCTTTTCTCTTCTCCCTCCTCTCGTCTTTTTTCTTTGCTCTCCTTTTTCCTTTCTTCACTCTCCTCTCCTCTCTCCTCTCCTCACTCTCCTCTCCTCTCCTCTCTCCTCTCCTCTCTCCTCTCTCTTCTGTTCTTTATCCACTCTCCTCTCTCCTTTTCACTCCTTTCTCTCAGCCCTCCCTTCTGTCTCCTCTTCCTTCTCTTCTCTTTCTTCTCCTCTCTCCCTTTTTTCTTCTCTCTCCTCTCTATTCTCTCTTTTTTTTTCTTCTACCATCCATTCTTCCCCCTCCTTTCTCTCTCGTATTTCTTTCTTTTCTCTTTCATCTCCCTTCTCTTTTCTTTTTTCTCTTTTTTCCCCTATCTCTATTTCCTCTTCCTCTGTTCCCATGTTTTCTTTTATATGTTTTTTTCTCTTTCTCGTCTCTCTCAAGCATCTCCTCTCATCTCATTCCTCCCATTTTATCTCTCCGACCTTATGTTTCTATTGTCTCTTCTCACCCCCTTTTCCTCCTTTCCTCTCTTCTCCTCCTCGTCTTCTCTCTCTTACTTCACTTATACTTTTCTTTCCTTTTTTCATCTCTTATCTACTTTCATCTCCTCATCCCTCCTTTTCTCTCCTCTGTTTCTTTGCTCTTACCTATTTCTACTTTTTATCCATTATATTTCTAACTATTTTCTTTAACTTTTTTGTGTGTAACTGTCAGGTTATTTTGACGATAAATAATAATAATAATATAACTTTATATAATATATTAGACTTGTCTTATTTTCATTCAATTATCACCTCTCCAGAAATTGTTCTCCTTCGTGTGATTTTGTCATCTTTGCTGTTACTTCTATTTGTCGTCTATTTGTCTGCCATTAATAAACACACATTTTGTTGTCTGTGTA
>NC_061859.1:624323-641823 GCF_019202785.1 Penaeus chinensis
AAAGGGAGGGAGGGAGAGTGAGGAGAGAGAAAAGGAGGGAGGGAGAGAGGGAGCGAGAAGGAAGGGAGGGAAGGAGCAGGAGAGAGACAGGGAGGGGAGAGAGAAGGAGGAGAGGACGAGAGATCAGGAGTGAGAGGGAAAGATAATGGAGGGAGGGGGAGGAGGGTCAGCAGGGTTCAGGGCCAGTAGTGGGTTTTTTGCCGTTTTTCTCAAAGGCTATTAAACTGAGACTCTAGGTATAGTAAGCACAATTCCCTCCTTCTTCTCTGGCCTTCCCTCCTTCCTCGGTCCTCTCTCCTCTCCTCCTGCCTCTCTCCCTCTCCTCCTTCCTCTCTCCCTCTCCCTCTCCCTCCTTCCTCTCTCCCTCTCCGCCTTCCTCATATCCTCTCCTCTCATCCTTCCTCTCTCCCTCTCCCGCCTCCTCTCTCCCTCTCCCTCTCCCTCCTTGCATTTCCCTCAGATAGTATTTCTGCAAGGGATTCTTCCGCACTTTTCCTTGAGCCTCTTTAGAGACGTAAGACTATGCTAGTGGCCGTAGCTCTCATCTGGGCTATTTTTTAAGCTACTGTCACTTTTCTTCAGGCCATCAGGTAGAAATTCATAGGCTATGCTATGACCCCTTTGGGATTCTTTGATGTTATCATCAAGGTTGATTAAGGCAGACAAGGCTGTATTTGTAGTGCTGTAGAAGTCTATCTGCCTCCTTTTTAAGACTGTTCCACTATTCAGATCACATGTTAGTTGATTTTAACGCTGGATAACTTCTGTCCTCATGCAGTGAGAGGGAGGGGGGGGGGGTAGAATAAGAGGGAGAGAGGAGAGAGAAAGGGGGGAGGAGAAATAGAAAGAGGTGAAAGGAGAGAGTGAGGAGAGAAGGAAGGGGGAGAGAGCGAGAGAGGATGGAGGAGAGAGAGACAGAGAGAGAGAGAGAGAGGAGAGAGGATGAGAGATGAGAGGAGAGAGAGAGAGAGAGAGAGAGCGAGAGAGAGAGAGAGTAGGGGGGAAAGAGAGAGAGAAGGAAGGGGGAGAGAGAGAGAGAGAGAGAGTGTGAGAGACAGAGAGAGATGAGAGAGAGGAGTGAGAGATGAGAGAGAGAGAGATGAGACGGAGAGAGAGAGAGAGAGAGAGAGAGAGAGATGGGGGAAAGAAGGTGAGAGAAAGAAAGGGGGAAGAGAGTGAGAAAGGGGGGTGAGAGATGATTGTGAGCGGAAGAAAGAGGGGGGAGAAAGAGAGGGAGAAAGGGGGGAGAGAGAGAGAGAGAGAGTAATAGAAGGGTGAGAGAAAGAGAGCGAGTAAAGGGGAAGAGAGAGAGATGAGAAGAGAGAGGGGAGAGAGAGAGAGGAGCGAAATTCAGGGGAGAATGAGAGGAATGAGTGGAGAGAGAGAGAGAGAGGAATGAGAGAAGATGAGTGAGAGAGGGGGGGGAGGGATAATGTGAGAAAGAGAGAGATGGTAGGAGGGAGAGGGAGAGGAGAGAGAGGAAGGAGGGAAAGGAAAGGGAGAGAGTGAGAGTGGATGGAGGAGAGGAGAGAGAGAGAGAAGAAGGGGAGAGGGAGAGGAAGGAGAGAGAGAGGAAGGAGGGAGAGGAGAGGAAGGAGGGAGAGGGAGAGAAGGAGGGAGAGGGAGAGGAGAGGGATAGTGGGAGAGGAGGAGGGAGAGGGAGGGAGGGGGAGGAGAGAGAGGGAGGGAAAGAGAGGGAGAGGGAGGAAATGAGAGGGAGAGGGAGGGAAAGAGAGGGAGAGGAGGGAAAATGAGAGGGGAGGAGAGAGAGAGAGAGGGGGAGAGGGAGGAGAGGGGGAGGGAAGGGGAGAGGAGGAGAGAGAAGAGGAGAGGGAGAGGGAGGGGGGGGGGAGGGGGAGAGGAGGAGAGAGAGAGGGGAGTGGGAGAGGGGGGGGAGAGAGAGAGAGAGGGGAAGGGGAGAGAAGAGGAGAGAGAGAGGGGGGGGAGAGAGGGGAGGGGGGGGGGGGGAGAGAGAGAGAGGGGGGGGGGAGGAGAGAGAGGAGAGAGGAGATGGGAGGAAGAGAGGAGGGGGAGGAGAGAGAGAGAGGGGAGGAGGAGAGGGAGGAGAGAGGGAGAGAGAGGAGAGAGAGAGGGGGAGAAAGAGGGATGAGAAAGAGAGAGGGGAGGAGGAGAGAGGAGAGAGGGAGGGAAGAAGGAGAGAGGAGAGAAGAGGAGAGGGGGGAAGAGGGAGGGGGGAGGGGGGAGAAGGAAGGAGAGAGGGGGAGGGGAGGAGGAGGGGGGAGAGAGAGGGAGAGAGGAAAGGGAGAGGGAGGGAGAGAAGGGGGGAGGAGGGAGAGGGGACGGGGGGAGGAGAGGGAGGGAGAGGAAGGAGGGAGAGAGAGGGGAGAGGGGAGGAGAGGAGGGAGATGGGGAGGGGGGGAGGAGGGAGAGAGAGAGGAGAGAGGGAGAGAGAGGAGGAGGAGGGAGAAGGGGAAGGAGGAGGGAGGAGGAGAGAGGGAGAGAGAGAGGGAGGGAGGAGAGAGGGGAGGAGAGAGAGAGGGAGAGAGAGAGGGGAGGAGAGAAGGGGGAGAGAGAGAGAAGAGAGGAGAGAGAGAAGGGAGAGAGGAGGAGGAGAGAGGAGGGGGGGGGGGGGGAGGGAGAGAGAGAGAGGAGGGAGAGGAGAGAGGAGGAGAGAGAGAGAGGAGGAGAGGAGGGAGAGGGAGGAGAGAGGAGGGGGAGAGAGAGGGAGGATGGGAGAGGGAGAGAGAGATGAGGAGGGGAGAGAGGGAGAGAGAGAGGAGAGGAGAGAGGAGGGAGAGGAGGAGAGAGGGAGTGAGAGGAGAGAGAGGGAGAGAGAGGAGAGGGAGGAGAGAGGAGGGGAGAGGAGAGAGAGGAGAGGAGAGGGGAGAGGGGAGAGAGAGAGGAGAGGGAGAGATGAGAGAGGGAGAGAGAGAGGGAGAGGAGAGAGGAGAGGGAGGGGAGGGAGAGAAGAGATGAAGAGGAGAGGGGAGAGGAGGAGAGAGAAGGAGAGAGAGGGAGGAGAGGAGGAGAGAGAAAGAGGAGAGAGAAGAGGGAGAGAGGAGGGAAGGAGAGAGAGGAGAGAGGAAGGAGGAGAGGGGAGAGGAAGGAGAGGAGAGAGGAGAGGGGGAGAGAGGAGGAGAGAAGAGGAGAGGGAGAGGAGAGAGAGAGGGGGGAAGAGGAGAGGGAGAGAGAGAGAGGAGGGGAGAGAATGAAGGGAGAGAGAGAGGAGCGAGAGGGAGAGAGAGAGGAGGAGAGAGGAGGAGATGAGAGGAGGGGGGGGGAGAGAGGAGTAAGGAGGGAGGGAGAGAGGAGGAGAGAGAGAGGAGAAGAGGAGTGAGGGGAGAGAGAGAGGGAGGAGAGGACGAGGAGAGAGAGGAGAGGAGAGAGAGGAGGGAGGAGAGGAGAGAGAGGAGAGAGAGAGAGAGAGAGATGTGGAGAGGGAGAGAGAGGAGAGAGAGAGTATGAGAGGAGAAGTGAGAGGAGAGAGATGAGGAGAGGGATGGGAGGAGAGAGAGGAGAGGAGCGAGAGGGAGGGAGAGAAGGAGAGGAGAGAGGAGGGAGAGAGAGAGAGGAGAGGGAGAGGGAGAGAGGGAGGAGGAGGAGGAGAGAGAGGAGGAGAGGAGGAGGAGAGAGGAGGAGAGGGAGAAGAGGGAGAGAGAGAGGGAGGGAGAGAGAGATGGGAGAGGAGAAGAGGAGGGGATGAGGAGAGGGAGGAGACGGAGAGAGAGAGAGGAGGGAGGGGAGGAGAGAGGAGGAGTGAGAGGAGAGAGAGAGAGGAGAGAGAGGGGAGGAGGAGAGGAGAGAGAGGGAGAGAGAGAGAGAGGAGGAGAGGAGGATGAGAGGAGAGGAGAGAGGAGGGAGAGAGGGAGAGAGGGAGTGAGAGAGAGGAGAGAGAGAGAGGAGAGAGAGAGAGGAGGGGAGGAATGGAGAGGGAGAGAGAAGGGGAGAGAGGAGGAGAGGAGAGGAGGAGAGAGGAGAGGAGATGGGAGAGAGGGAGAGTGAGAGGTGAAGGAGGAGGGAGGAGAGAGAGCGAGAGAGAGGAAGAGAGAGGAGAGGAGAGACGGAGAGGAGAGAGAAGGGAGGAGAGATGAGGAGGAGAGGGAGATGGAGAGAGAGGGAGAGGAGAGAGAGAGGAGGAGAGGAGAGGGAGAGGAGAGGGAGAGGGAGGAGAGGGGAGAGAGGAGGGAGGAGGGATGAGAGAGAGAGAGGGAGAGAGGGAGGGAGAGTGGAGAGGGAGAGGGATGAGAGAGGAGAGGGAGGAGGAGAGGGGAGAGAGGGTGAGATGAGAGGAGAGAGAGAAGGGAGGGGGTGAGAGGAGGAGAGAGGAGGGAGGGAGAGGAGAGAGAGGAGAGAGGAGAAGGAGATGGAGGGGAGGAGAGGAGAGGAGAGAGAGGGAGAGGGAGAGTGAGAGAGAGAGGGGATCGTAGAGGAGAGAGAGGAAGGAGGAGGAGAGAGGAGAGGAGAGAGAGGAGAGGAGGAGAGAGTATGGAGAGAGGAGCGAGAGGAGAGAGAGATGAGAGGAGGGAGAAGAGGAGGAGGGGGAGAGAGAAGAGAGGAGGAGAGGAGGAGAGGGGAGATGGAGAGAGAGAGATGAAGAGAGAGTTGGAGAAGAGATGGAGAGAGGGATGGAGGGGGATGAGAGGAGGAGGAGGAGAAGGAGACGGATGAGGGAGGGAGAGAGAGAGAGAGAGAGGAGGAGAGATGAGAGAGAGGGAGAGGGAGAGGATGAGAGAGAGGAGGGGAGAGAGAGGAGAGATGAGTGAGAGTAGAGAGTAGAGAGTGAGAGGGAGAGAGAGAGAGAGAGAGAGAAGAGAGAGAGCGAGAGCGAGAGGCAGAGAGAGAGGAGAGAGGAGAGAGAGGAGAGAGAGAGAGAGAGAGAGAGGAGAGAGAAGAAAGAAAGAAAGAAAGAAAAAGAAAGAAAGAAAGAAAGAAAGAAAGAAAGAAAGAAAGAAAGAAAGAAAGAGAGAGGAGGGGGGGAGGGAGGGGGAGAGAGAATGAGAGAGAAGGTGCTAGTAAAAGAGGGAGAATAATAGAGAGAGAGAGATTCATTCAGCCCATGTTGCTCTTTTCTCCTTTTTCAACCCCTCTCCTTCTCACTTTTTTGTTTTCTCTTTATTCCTCTCCTTCCTCCTATTTTATTATTTCATTTCAAGCTCATAGAGAGAAATGGAATAACAGAAATGCGATTAAAGTAACACAGTAAATATATATAAAAAAAAAAAAAAAAAAAAAAAAAAAAATCCCTTGTTTTAAGCTAACCACAACATGGTTTAAACTTTTTCTTTCTTTCTTTCTTTCTTTTTTTAACCATAGTTTTGTTTTTGCCACCCCTGATATTGGTACATCAGAAACCAAGAGAGGAACGCAAGTGGACAGCCATCCCAAGAGTAGAGAATGGTTATAGAACTGAAGTTGCATCATAGTTTTGTATTTGCAATCTTGCCTCATTTGCTATACATGCCTTTGTGGGAGTGAAGAGACTTGCTGTAATTTGCTTCAATCTCTTTCTTTTTTATCTTTTTCTGGGTAGTGTCATAGAGTGCCTTGGCGTAGCTATAAACGATATCTCTTACCTTGTTCTGCAGAAGCTTTGCCTACCTGACCATAAAGGACCGTCTGCCAGTCATCCTCACCAAAGTCATTGATTTTCTCTGCCGTGAGAAAGTGTCCATAGGAAAGCAGTATGGAGAGGTAAGACCATTTAGAGAAGATATGAGATTTAAGTTGATAAGTGACAAATACAATAGGGAGTCGCTTGGTTGGCTGCTTGGAGTGTTCTGCTCAGCGCAGTGAAATTTATTCCATTTATGGTATGGCGTTGCAGCTTTAACTTCCCCGCATATTTCCAGGCAGCTCAGGAAGGGTGCAAGGAGGTTATTGGGAGACTCTCACAACTCAAGAATGAGATGCAGACCAACAAGCCGTTCAGGATACTGCAGGCGGATCCCTCAGCATCTCCCCATGGTATTCAAGATGCCCTTTTTCTGATACTGAATAAAATCCATTGAGTGAATATTGTGGGATTCTTGGTATGTGAAGATTTTGGATGAAGACGTGTTTGCAAGGGGACAAAGGCTATCTCTGGAGTGTCTTCTGAGTTACTTGCTCTGTTTGAGATGCAGAATTGGGAAATTGAATTTGTATATTCTCATGTGTTAACAGGTGACAGCAGAACTCTGCCCATAAAACAATAGTACTGGTATAGTTAAGACAGAATAGACATGTTGCCTTTGAAAAAGAACAGAGGTAAAAGAAATACAGTTTAAGATTTCATACGTCACCTTTTACCTGGTGTGAGTTGGGTTAGCAGGAAGGAAGCCTTGTGCACCCGAGGGCCCCATTTGGGATCTCTAGTTTAGTTTTTCATGATGGAAACCATTGATCCTGCAGACTCATTATCCCATTGTAGTCTTGGTGCCATTGATGTATGTGACAGTAAGGACTGAAAGGTTTTTAGAAGACATGAATACCTTGCATGCATGTCTTGCAATGAGGTAGTGTTTGTAAAGGTTGGATTGTGGTTACTATGCCTAAAACCCCTAAACATCCTCACCAGATGATTCCGATGAATACAACCGAGAGCTGGAGAAGTTTACCATTGAGAATGAGGAGCAACCCAAGTGGTTTACTGCACCCTGGCTCTACGCAGAGTGCTACATGTATGCCAGAATTCATGAGGCCTTTTATTTGTGGTGGGTGTTGCCCAGGAATTGTTTACCGGGAGGTTGTTTACACTCACTGAGATAGATATATGGATAGGATATATTGGTTTAGAATTTAAAAGAGGAGAAAAAATAGATTTTTCTTTTTTTTGATATTCGTGTTATATGTATTCCCTGTGTCTGTATAACTCTTTCAGGTGCATTTTTGTGATGGTAATATGTTAGATATAATGTAAAGAGCCTCCTAGATTGTTATCAACTAGAATTGACAAAGGCACTTGATTAATACTGTATCCATTATGTATAATTACGACCGCAGCTCACAAAAATTAGACCAATCTGACTCCCCTTGGCAGTGATCCGCTGAGGGGATTCGACCCGTTCCTAGTGCAGAAGCAGAAGGCTCTCGTTGACTCTAAGGGGGCTGTGGACTCCCTGAGTAAGCGAGTCATGACAGCGTGCAACTCCGCCAGTAATTTTACACAACAGTTACTTAAGCAGCATGTCATTCAGCTATTGGAGGTAAGGGCCTTGTCACTAGAAAATAAAACAAAAGAAGAGAAAGAAAATGTTTTTAGAAGGAGTAGAATTGTTGTGGTTTTTGGGTATTGTGTATATATGAGTAGAATGTATTTTGTTATATTTTTTCATAGGGTGTAGATAACATGTTAATAAAGATTATAGAGAATTAGTGAATGAAAGAGATCAAGGATTTTTTTTTTTTTTTTTTTTTTTTGTCTTTCCTTCTTTCTTTTCTTTCTTTTATTACGCAGTCCGTAAGCCTCTTTTCATGAAAATAATCCCCTGTACAGTTGATGCACATATCCTTTCCAGTTCTGGAATGTCTGGAATGAGGTACAGGTCTTGTAACAACTGTTTTATATCATCTCTAAGGATCTCACAAGGTCTCATTACTTGTTGATATTTGATTAATGACTTTCAGTTGCCGGGAAATGTAAATATAAATGTAGGTAGCCTTTAACCCTTTACACTTGGGGGTGTCAACCACAGATTCAGTCAAGGTGTGGGCTTGCTACACTTGAGTGGCTGTGTGTGAGATCACACTGTACCAGTTTAGTAAATTCAGTCATTATGCAATCCTGTTCCTGGTTGCCTTATTTATAGAATTGCTAAAGAGCAAAGGTGTTGTCAGACTACATTGGAAAGCTGTATCTCTGCTTGGAGATGCATGTGTGTAACTTTTCATTACTCTTTAGTATACCTTGAAGAATGTAAGTGAAGCCACACAAAGTGACATTGGCTGCCTTCATGCCTGGGCTCTGGCCAGAAGCTTTGCTGGGAAGTACAGCTCAATGCTTAAGTGCAGTGAGATAAAGGTGAAGGGCCTCTCTCTTGTCTAACAAATATCTTATTATGATTTGTATATCTTCTGCCAGAACTATTTGTATAGTCAGAAACCTGAGTAATTGTCTGTATTTTATGAATTCATTATTGACTCCTTAATTATGGCTTCATTTTTTCTCATCAAGTCTGATTTACAAAAAGCAGCCAGCTTATGACTTTTTCAAGAATAGTAAGTATGTTTTGAGATGGAGGTACACATGTGCTCATTTCCTAGAAAAAAATCACCTGGCAAAATCTATCATTATCCAAATGAGTAAATTTTGTAATAAAAGTGTAAAGTAATCAAAACATAATATGAAATTGTTGAATACTATTTCTACAAGAAACAAGATGATGTACACATTTATTCCCCACTTTATATGTAGAATTTGAGAATAATACACACACACAACCACCACAACTACTACCATTACCCTCATACCTGGTCCATGAAGAGGTTGATCATCCCACGTTTGACTTACCGAGGTCTACTCATGTGATAACCTACTGTCTCCCGTCTCTAGCCACTCTCCCTCTACACCAGCGGTTCTTTACCTGTTTACTACTACACCCCCTTTAGGAATTTGTCCTTCCCCCCCACACCCCCTTGCATCTATGAATAAAATTCCCTCCTAGGTCCTAAAGAAAATTTTAGATATATTCTTAGTCTTTTTATTGAATATGAATTAGTCACATTATTGTTAACTTCTCATTATTTGACCATGCTCTCATTAAGAGATTAACAAATGTGATTAGGGAAACTCCTGCTTTTTCCCAAGGGCTTGCACCCCCCTTGGAAATTACTGATGCCCCCCAGGTGAAGAACCACTGCTTACACTTACTCTGAACTCATTGGCATGTGCACCTTATTAGTTGTAAGGACAGGAAATGGCTGCTTCCTTGGTTAAGGGTTTAATGTTTTTGTGAAATATTTTGTCCTAAATTGTTAATAACATCTGTGTCACTGATATTGACATTTCTCCTGCAAGGTCTGTCTATGGGGTAACAGGTGCGACCTTAGTATATCTGGTGGTGCGGACAGAGCGCAAGAGTCTGACATCTTCAGTTCACTAGACAAATTGCGACCGCAGATCCTCGACAACAATGCTGACTTGCTGTGGCAGCTCTTAGTGTCACTTCCTGAGGACCAGAGAGATCTAGGTGAGTGGTCAGTTATTCTGCTGCTGCTTTCTTTTTCTTCTTCTTTTTCTACTTCTTCTTTTCTTTATTCTGAAACCTTTTTGTGGCTTGTGGTAAGTACACATTCAGGCTGTTATACAAATGTTAATCTTTGAGTATAAAT
Organism: Penaeus chinensis; assembly: GCF_019202785.1. Classification (NCBI taxonomy): domain Eukaryota; kingdom Metazoa; phylum Arthropoda; class Malacostraca; order Decapoda; family Penaeidae; genus Penaeus; species Penaeus chinensis. Next base: position 633,594 of record NC_061859.1, read on the forward strand.
TTTCATTGTATCATGCATTAGTAAGGGTTTTGTTAGGTAATATTCACAGATGATATGGCAATGTCTTAATCAATTCTTAATAATGATTAAGAATGCTAGACATATATTTACCTAGTTAACTGTCCCCAGGTGAGTGTATCAGTGGGGTTCTAAGTGAAAAGATGGAAGTATGTAGGCAGTGTCGGCCAGATGTACCACTCAGTTGTTACTATATATATGCTTACTTGGAGATTTTACTGAATGGCATTCATGCTGTGTTAATTCATATTTTGCAGTTTTATGTTGAGTGAATTTTGTTGCCCCCAGATGACTCCACGAGCTCAGCCACCAAGGAGTCAGTTATATTATAGATTCTAGCGGCCTCGCTTTATTTCCCCGATCCTTTGATATGCGGGATTTTTTTTTTTTTTTTTTTCTAATGCTGTGAATACAAATACTGTTGTTGTTATTATGGATATTATTATTATTATTATTAAAATTAAAATAACAACAAGAAATAACGGAGAATCTTTCTGAAAATCAAGGAAAAGGGTAAACAGAGGAGGTGAGTAGGCCTGATAATTGACTCCTTGGTGACTAAGCACTTGTGGAGCCATCTCTGGGTAATCATAATCAATAAGCTAAAATTACAGTGGACGCTGCATGCATTTTTGCCTTCTTGGGGTCATTGGGTTAATATGCTTGAACATGAGCATGATTACAGTAGTGGAGCAGCTAGTTGGAATAACTTTTGTTTTTGTAATGCATAAATTCTTCCCAAAATGTTTCTGATATTTTCCTTGTGTGAATGTCTGTTGCTCTCCTTTTCTTGGAATAATTTTTTATTGGCTGCCTGTAGAGAGGGCATTTTCAGCTGATACAAATTAAGGGGAGTATAGTTGTTATGAGATAGTGTTGAGTTTTTTTTTTTTTTTTTTTCAGTGACTTTTTTATTTTCTTATTTTTCATTATTGTCATTATTTCATTTATTTATTTATTCATATTTAAACAGGGCTTTGTTAAAAAGATTAAGTCACAAGTGGCCTACTTCTCTCCCTCCAGTGTTAGTGTTAGACAATGCAGGGTTTGAGCTGGTGAGTGACCTTTGCTTCCTGACATTCCTGATGGAGTCGGCGCTGGCTACGTCCGTCACCATACACACCAAGACACGGCCGTGGTTTGTGTCGGACACCTTGCATTCGGACCTGATGTGGACCATCGAGAAACTTAGGTATGGAGGCAAAAGAGATGCACCGGGATGTCCTCTGATTATTCTTTCAAATGAGGGGTTTCAATTGTTTTTATCTTGTTTTCGTATTTTGAGAAAAAGAGAGACTAAGGAAGAGAGAAAAAATATCAGTAATCCTTCATATTTTTCTGGTTTTGTTAAATCATCTATTTCTTTTATTTCATATTTTCTTTTGGCAGAGAGTTTGGAGACTCCAATGCCGAGATAGCCAACAAGTGGGCGAATTACCTGTCCACTGGCCAGTGGAAAATTAGTGAGAACAAGTTCTGGACGCAACATCACGACTTTGCCTCCATGAATGAGCTTGATCCACGGCTCTATTCGGAGCTCTGCAAAGCGTCCTTAATTATATTTAAGGTACGAAGTCAATGGGAAGAGGGGGAATAGGAGTTTTAGGTCAAGAGAGTGAAAATTGAGTTCAGAATGTTTTTGATTAGCTTTGTGTATGGAATATTGACCATGAAAATATGAGGACCTGCTAAAGGAAATTGGTTACCATAAGAAAGGTTTACCCCCCCCCCCCCCCCCCCCCCCCCCATCAAGGAATTGTTACGAGAGAAAAAAAGGATAAAATTGCCATAAAAATGTTCTCATCCTAGAGATCTTTTCTCTTCATTGTAGCTTTCATATGTAAAGGCAATAAGATTGTTCACAAGCAAAAATTAAGGCCGTTGTTTATTTTATTGTTTCATTATTATAACATTGTTGTCTTTGTCATGAAAGGACTCTATGAAGGATCTTCTCTCTTGGAATTTAACCCGTTGATGGTGGAAGGGCATGTACAGTCAGCGGCACTTCCAACCACACACGCCTAATGCTCTTCAACAAATTTTATCTGGTGACATTGTTTGGCAGCCAGTTAAAGCCTGTGATGAGCTAAGACTCTAGGTTTTATCATTCTAAATATATATTGATAGTGCTAAGTGGCTAAATTCATATTGAAACCCTTGCACATGTCACACTTACAAGGAAATTGCTATATATTGTTGTAAGACAGGGAGATATAGTTGAGAAATCATATGCAGAATGCCAACAACAATGTGACTTGTAATGCAAGGGCATTTGACTTAATGTGTAAGGGCCATGAAAGAAATGGGGTTGGGATTAGGTACAGGGGGATGGGGGAAGAGAGGAAGGGGGGAAGAGGAGTAAGAAAGAGAAGGGGGCAAAGAGGATGTAGGAAGGGATATAGAGGAGCAGGAGAAGGAAGAGGGAAAGGATATCGAGTCTCGAGTTTTGGATATATGCAGATGAAGTAGTGATCACCATTTTGATTAGACAGAAAGAATATTGTCAGTACTATGTCATAAGATATAATACTGGAGCCCTTTGGACACTTCACAGCCATCACATGGCCCAAAATATGGGCATTAGGCTTACTTGATTGGCTACAGCTTGAAGGCCAGGTGCACGTGAACATTTCTGTGTGGGGATAAGACTGTGTGCCTAAAATTTGCAATGTTACTTTCTCTTTTTATGCATATTTTTATCTCTTTTGCCATTTTCCAATGTCCATTTTTGTCCTTTGATTTGCTTTATCCAGATGGTAACAGACTGCTTTCCGTGCACAGACTCCCTATTATCTCTCTAGTTAGGCCATAACTCCATGCAAGAATAATAACAATAAGTAACATTTTGTTGCCTTTTATTTGTTCATTTTTTTTTTTTCCTTTATTTTTTTTCTTTTCTTTTTGTAATATTCATTTTTCTGTGATACAATTTGCACCACCATTCTTGTTGGCCAGGAATAGGATCCTGAGCACGGAATTAGTATCTTACTTTGAGTCAATGCTCCTTAAGTCATGACTCACGGACATTACATTCTACACTCGTTTATGCAAAAGTCCCTTCCTAAATGTCAGAGGAGTCTAATCAGCCTCCAAGAGCTTCATGCCCTCGTGGTGACTCTTTGCTGTCATCCCAGTCCTCAACTGAAATGCTTACAACAGTAAGTTCGCATCACCCTGACTCACAACCAAGTTATTCCACGATGGAAATTTGTTTTCATGATGTGACGGTTATGTCATCCAGATCATTGGGTTTAAATTTTTTAAAGTTATTATCCCATATAGAGCCTATCAATGATTTAATGACAACTGTGTTTTAGGGTGGGGTGGGGGTATATAACTGCCTACACTGGCTATTTACCAGTTAATCAATAACATTTGTAAGCCCCTACTTTCTAATTCAATTTTATTTCAGTGCAACAACTGATAGGACTAAACAGTATATACAAGTCATGATGTGTGAACGAAGAAAGCATTTTACTCTAAGTTATGCATTTACAATGTCATTATGCATGCTTGATCGAGATGTTGTTTAGGGTTTTCAATAGCATTTCCTGTGACTTAGCATTGATAATATTCTCTTTGTCCAATCATAACAGTGGTCACTATTTTATCTATATATATCTATCTTCTTACTCATTATCCTTTTGTTTCCCTCTGTTCTCTGACCATATATGTACTCCTCTCTCCCTCCCCTCTGTCACTTTCTGTTCATCCTTGCCCTCCTCCCTCTCTTACACCCTCATTCTGCACTTCCCGTCTTAGTGATGGGAGGTAGGTGCATACAGTCAAGGAGTCAATTACTATCTGTCTCTCATGTTTATCCTTTTCCTTGATATTTGGGGGGGGGAGGAAATCTTATTTCTTTAGTGCTGTCATTAGCTATCGTTAATATCATTACAATAATCGTAGCATCAGAAAAATGATAACAATACTGATATTAATAGCGCTTGCTGAAAACTTGAGAAAAAGGGAAATTAGGTAATTGGGCACTTGTGAAACCCTCTGTGTGCAAACAAAATTCACAAGGCAAAACTGCAGTGGACAGTACATCTACCTGGTGACAGTGGATTAAGATGTTAGCAATTTGCCTATTAAAGTATTTATTCTAGCTGTGTAGTTGAGTATTATCTATGTAGAGTAGTATTATTGTATTTATTGTATAGATTTTTCAATGCATAATTTAGTAATACTGAGAAATTACCAGGAAAAGGAAGATATTGTGTTGAAACAATCTGTTAATTAGTCACAATAAAGAACATTTCACAGGTAGCTTCCATCTCGAGAAGGTGGCTAAAGTCGCCGCAACACATGAAATGTTTGAGCCCAAAAAGAATACTGACTTATCCTTTTTTTTCTCAGGGGGATCTCAATTATCGCAAGCTCACAGGGGACCTGGACTGGTCAATGAACTCGAGCTTCCAGCGTAGCCTCCGGGGTTTCTCCCCAGCCCCGATCCTGGTCCTGAGAACAGCCAAGGGAGGGCCTGTGGTAGGCCTTGCCCCAGGGGTGGCAGAGAGAACAGCTGCAGTTGCGAGCGACTGGAACATCAGCGGGGATTATGGCTTGATCCAGCTGTGCACCGGCTCTTGATCTGCTCACAAGACTAACTGCTGCTTTCCTTCACTGTCCCTCTTGTCCATGTGACGTGTACCTCCTTTAGCTCTTTCTGTTTCTTTTCTTTCTCTTCCTTCTTCCTCTTCTTTTTTCTTCTTCTTCTTCTTCTACTTCTTCTTTTTACATAAATTTTGGACATAAAATTTTGGACAATGGTGAGACTTGTAGAGAGTAAGAGATAAAAGAGAGACGAGATGTTGAGGTCCTTAGTTGTGTCAGAGCTATTTCTTTTGTTTCTGTTTTATATTCTTCAAGAAATATATATATATATATATATATATATATATATATATATATATATAATATATATAATATATAATATATATTATATATTATATATTATATATTATATAATATATAATATATATATTATATATTATATATTATATATTATATATTATATATTATATATATTATATATATTATATAGTATATATATAGTATATATATATAGTATATATATAGTATATATATATAGTATATATATAGTATATATATATATATATATATAGTATATATATAGTATATATATAGTATATATATATTATATATATATTATATATATATTATATATATATTATATATATATTATATATTATATATACTATATATTATATATTATATATTATATATATTATATATATTATATATATATTATATATATTATATATATTATATATATTATATATATTATATATATATATATATATATATATATATATATATATATATATATATATATATATATATATATATACATATATATATATATATATATATATATATATATATATATATATATATATATATATATATATATATATTATATAGCTAGCTTTTGGTGTCCCTGTGTTAGTGGAGGGAAGTGCTATCCATTGACGTAAAACTTTTCGACAAGTGCATTATACTGATTGTCTGGCAATATACTCTTTATTTTGTAAATACACATTTGATATATATTTATATTTTTAATGACTGTAGTTTTTGGTCAAAAATGTATAGAATTTTTGTTACGGTCTCAGTGTATTAAAATCAGTCTAAAGACTTGGTTTATATTACATGTAGAGGAAGTCAAACCACTTACTGTGGGGAGGTAGATACTGGATAGTGCATTATTTGATATTCAAAAGTTAATGTTATTTGCAATATTTATTTGTATCATGGAAAAAATTTGTCCTTTGAGTAACAGAGGAAGATGCAAAATTTTAACAATTTAACATCGTTACAGCCCTTGAACTCCAGTTAGAAGATCAGTTTTTTCCTTGTGGAATGTTTAGCTTACGAGAGTTTCAAGGGAAAGAAAAATTTTTGAACACCCCTTTTGTGCTAGGACTAACATAGCTTAGAGCTTTTGATTACCAATTGTGATTTTAAGCTTATAAACGGCACTACCCTTTACCCATACAATACCCAAAATACCACTAGAATGACATAGTAATAACCATGACCCCATGTGTAATGATATCAAGAATCCTTACCATACCTTTAACTTCCTAAAACACCAGTACACCAGATACTGAATCTCCGTAACCACAGTCACACCCTGTTATAGATCAGTTCAGTTCCCCTAAACTGTGTGTGTGTGACTGTAGACCAATACCCACTCCACGACTACTTTAATCCGAGATGTGACCTTCAACCTGTACAATATCCTATACCTCATGCACTGCCTTCTGTCACTCTCGAATCCTGTCTCGCATTCCCCCAGTGCACTCCTAAGGAACCTCCTTGTCACTGCCTAGGTACCTATGCACCTCTCCGGAGCGCATTAAAGTGATTGTGCAACAATGCTGTCTATGTGTCTCGTTAATGCTTGCGGATGTACAGTGCAACCTGGAGTATTCCTGTCATGGCATCACAGCTCTGTATGTTTTAGTTAATTTATTTTTTCCTTTATTGTATTCTAACTTGATGCACATTCATTCAGATGAATTCCAATGTTTTAGCTAAACTTCACAGCTATTCTTATTGCCGTGTTGTGAATCTATATGAATGATGGGTTTCTATACCTCTCTCTAACAATTGTTGCTTTGGCTTTAAAAGAAAAAGTCCAACCCCATTATGGCAAATGGTATAGAAGCTCTTACGTCTGTCATGTTTGGTGATGCTGACCCTCCCCACAGAATGTCACAATTCCTCTCGCCTGGGCATGTCAGTGGGGATGGTGAAATGCGCAGTAGGCAGCTGTCTGTTTGTACGTGTTGTGTGTCGTCATGCAGGCGTGTGTTGTCACGCAAAACTGTGTCTGCGACGGTTTCCTTTTTCACATTTATATATGCTTCATAGAGTTACTAGGAGATGGAGTGAAAGCAATCCCACTTATTGTATAGCTTGGCAATGGGTCATGTTGCTGAAACCCACCAAGATATTGGTCCTGGGTATTTGGGGAGACGGAGAATTAGAAGACGGAAAAATAAAAAACATTGATTTATAAAGAATGTTTTATTTATCCCCTTTTATTGAGGCCTAACGTAGGGGGTCACTCTATCTTGGACCTCAGCCCTCGCCTCAACTAGTTTGCATGGTCTATCCTCCTTTCCTTTTCCTTCTCGTCTGCATCTCTTCTTCTGTCCAATTATTTATTAACTAATCATTAACTCATTTTTACCCTTTTTGCCACAATTCTTTGTCATAATACTGTGTGATCTTTGATGTCTGGCACTTATGTTTGTTTTTACCATTGACCATTCTGGAAATCCACAAATGTACCCAAACCTTTTTGTTAATCAAAAAGCTTTTTACCTGGGGGCTTCACCCCCAAGCCCCACTCTATCATTATATTTTGAATATACTACTAATGACCTTAGACATTGGCATGGCAGGAAAATTCAATGAATATATAAAATAAATAGTAACCTATTGGCTCCAGCTAATTTATACTATACTGTGCTCTTGTTTTATTAATGCCATTCACACTGATGGTTTCACAAGCACTTTAGTCACCAAAGAGCCAATTAGTAGGCCCACCTGAAGTTATCTGTTTGCCCTATTCTTTTGGGAAAAAAGAGATTTCCATAACTATTATCATTCTTGTTAATGCCATTCTAATAAATCTATATCACTATGACAACATTATTAATAATAGTAATAGTAATAAAGATAGAAACCTTTCTTTTAGATATTTAAAGAAATGGGGTAAACAAATCAGTTCAAGGATGCTTAGCAATTGCCTTCATTGTGACTAAGCTCTTGTGAAGCCCTCTATTTGTAAATAAAATTAAACAAAGCTAACCTCCAGTGACATGACTATCATGTCGAAAAAAAATTAGCTGAGAGTTGGGTGACGTGAATATGCCATCATGGAAGACTTTGGCTGACGGCCGGAGTGATGGAATGACTTGTCGGGAGTGGACAAAGCTCCCGGAGGAAGTTTAGATTCAGTGGGCATTAAGGAAATGGATTTTTATTTATTTCCTGTAGTAAATGAAGGTGGAATGTTGAGGCTGTAAGGAAACGATAGCTCTTGTAGGCTTTTTTTTTTCTGTATGAAGATGCACGTCTCGGCTGTGATGCGGCAGATGGTGAATTGGCATGTAACTGATAGTCTAAAATTACTATAGAATCCGACAACAGAAAATTAATCATATTAATTGTAACA
>NC_061859.1:646823-651373 GCF_019202785.1 Penaeus chinensis
GCCCTTTCCCTCCAGACTGGAAGACTCATGACTGTATTGCTTGTGCATGGCTTGCTGGTTGTCAGTTAGCCTGATGTTCCGACTCTGGGGTTTTAAGAGAGACTCCTGATCCTCAAAGTCTTCTAACGAATCTCCTGGCGGAAGGTATAAGGCACTTGGGAACGAGGAAGAAGACAAGGCATTGGAGCAACTCGAGAAGCTATCGGAATCCGAGTGACTGGTCTGTGTGAGGCATGGCTGGCTGTCCATGGGTGGGTGGGTGGCAGCGGATGGTGGTACAACAGGAGGGGTATTAGGAAAGAAGGTGTTGGCTGAATCTAGAGCATTATACTCATTAATGGCATTGCTTAATCCTGATGCAATGGGGTACTGGGAGTTTTGTGTGGATGTGACAGGGTAGGAGGAACCTTGTACAGACGTGGAAGGGTAAGGGGAACTGTGCACTGGAGGGATTATGTGTGGGTTGGATGTATAGCTTGGAGGAGGAGGAGGTGGGGGCAAGGATGGCAAGGAAGGATAAGCTGGAGGAGACCTTACACATGACCTTGGATCTACCTGCATGTCTGCCAGGTCTTGCTCAAGGAATCTTGGGCTGTGACAACCCATAGGATAACTGGAAAGATCTGAGTCTAATGCTGACATTGCCATTTGTTGTGACAGTTCGGCATCGGGTTGATTTGGACGGGTATAGGCTGTGTTGTTCTGGAAGTGTGCCTCGTACGAAGGAGGATTGTGGGATCTCTCTACACCAGTGCAATCGACCCTTTCATTAGTATATGCTGCAGATGTTGGAATTCCCTTGGTATCTTCACACACCTGGGGGTTTGGGGTCAGGCTTGTATGGTGAGAGCTGTACATGCTAGAGCTAATAGGACTGGAAGAACTTAAATAATTTGAGGGTGTATGCTCTGAGAAGGAATATGAGGGCAGAAGAGGAGCAGATGGAATGGAGCTTCCTAGGCTGTTGGCTGCAGAATTTTGCACTGGAATTGGTGTGCTTTGAGGTGAGTTGCAATATGCTGTTGGCTGTGGAGATTCAGAATAAGAGTTAATGCGTCCAGCAGCGAACGAAGCTGGTTGTGGCGATTGGTGGCCATTAGTAATGGGAGACTGGTGGGATGCTATGCTATTTGTAAATGGCTGGGGGGACTGTGCAAAAGTATCATCATTTTCTGACCTTAAAAAGAACTTTGACTGATCATATGCCACTGAATGGGGAGGCTCACTGTAAATGTTTGACTGTGGAGTTTCACTGTACAATGCTGTGTGTGGGGGTGGGGTATAAGGAGACTGAGTATAAGTTACAGCATGTGTAGCATGACTAAATGTTTCTGGTTGTGGTGACTGAAGATATGAAGCTTGATGTGGCGACTGGATGTAATGTTCTGACTGTAAAGCCTGCTGAGAATCAGCATAGAAAGGAGATGTTAAAGCCTGTGAAAAGGGCTGTGGTGATTCCCGGAAAACAGTTGAAGACTTTGATGAATATGAATAAACACTCTGATTTGGTGTCTGGTTACAGATTGGTCCCACTGCTGAAGATGTAATGGAAGGTAGAGAGGACTCTTGCCCTGTCTGGTTGGCCTGTGACAAATCTCCATACGCTGAGTGGAAAGAGAAACAGGCTGTTGATGATGGCACCCCTTTCTGAATGGCCATAGAAGACGAATTTTCTGGAAATGGCGATGAAATGTCAGAGTAGTGAGAGGAGGAATGATTCAGAGACGTGTTCATCTGCGAGATGCTTGTAGACAAGGAATGCGAAGTATTCAGTTGTGGAACGCAAGAAGATGCAGAGTAAGAAGGAAGCTGAGGCTGACATGAGCCGGAGATTCTACTATCCTCCACTTGACTTGAAGATGATGATGCCGGATGAGGCCTGACTGGTGAGGAGTATGCTGGAGACATCTGATTGGCCAATGACTCATGCTGCATCATGCTGAATGTGACTTTTGGCTGTGAAGTGACTGGTGCAACATAAACAGGGGATGTGGGAGGGGAAAAGCAAAGATTGGCTTTCGGGGAAGAACTAGAGAACAGCTGAGAAGACACCGGCGTAGGGCAATTTTTAAGTTCGTCATTAGCGTTAGTGGAGTATAATGGTGATGCACATGAGCCCTTCATCGAAGCAGAGGAATCCATGGCATTGAACTGTGATGTGTAAGAGGCCTGGAACCCCTCCTCATGCCCCTTGGCTATCCCCTGGGGTGGATTCTGAGAGTCTAGCTCTGAGCACCAATCTTGTACTCGCGACTCTACTTCCTGGAGGACTAAGTCTATGCTTCGGTTTCTGGACGACTTGGGGTAAGGAGGCGGGGGGATGTCCACGAGATTCTGCTTAGGGAAGCGCAAGTCTGGTTGGCTGGAAACCATATATTCCGATGCAGTTGCGGGACGAGCTGTGCTGCATCCCTTTGACTTCAGATCGTCCAGCATCAAAAAACTCTTTGATGCTGCAATACTGCTTGAAGGGAAAGTCTTGGTACTTGCTTTCTTCTCAACCACTTTGCTCAGACTTTCTCTCCTGGCAGCGTGTTTATCTCCCAAGGTGGCTGCAACTTTGCCGATGCTAGCTGTGGCCTTTTCTTGCTGCTTGGTTGGCAGGACTGGTTTCTTTTTCCTTTCCTTCCTCCTCTTGCCCCCCCTCTGGCCTCCTTCCTGAGAGCTGGTCTGAGTCTGGGAGGATAAATTCATGCCCAGCGTGAGTTTTGAAGGCACAACTGCAGAGAATGTTGACGGCAGGAGCTCTGGCGTCCGTGCAGACACTAGGATGAGCGTGTGGGCATCTCCTGGAGTGACCTTGGGCAGGATAGACTTGACGTTGGGTCCTCTTGGCACCTCGCCCACACTCCCTTCCTTTCCCTGAGAAGCCCGTGTCTCCTCTCCTGGTATCGTTTTTTTTGTTGTTTTCGCCTGGAGGATCGGTCTCAGTGGTTCCTGGTGGAGAAAGTATCTTTTTTAACCCCGTGTTATGGGAAATTTTAGTAATCACTGCACTATACCGTTTCTGAAATGGGCATCGCAAGTGCTCAGCCACAAAGGAGTCTATTAGCAGACCTTGTGACCTCACCTGACTTCACTTTTCCTTGAGTTTTCATCTTCTATTTATTTTAACTTTTTTACTAATGCTAACAATATCGATACTATTATTATCATCACAGACATTAAAATTGTTGTAATGTTATTGACATAACTAATAACAGTATAAGATGCAAGAAAAGATTCCCAAAAATCAAGGAAAAGGGTAAACAGGTGAAACAGGTTGTAATAGTAACTTGCTCACTGGTGATTTAGTACTTGTGGAGACATCTAAGTGTAAAGACAATTAATAAACTAAAATCACAGTGGTCTTGGCATGTACGACCGTGCCATCCCCAGCAGCATCAGATTAAGGTATGGTTCGTTTTGTAATTTCTAATTAATTACAAATGGGTGTAAAATCATAGCAATATCCATGCTATGCTGCAATTGATACGAAGTTGAATCACATAGCTCTTAATTAATCTCAACTGCATCTTACACATCAAGCACAAATGAAACAAAGGGACACTGTAGACTAACTTCTATAACATAAAACAGAGAATAAATAGTAATAATAATAATAATAATAATAATAATAATAATAATAATAACAATAATAAAAATAATAATAATAATAATAATAATAATAATAATAATAGTAATAATAGTAATAATAGTAATAATAGTAATAATAGTAATAATAGTAATAATAATAATGGTAATAATAACAGTAATAATAGTACTACTACTACTACTCCTAACAAAAACAACAACAACAACAACAACAACAACAACAACAACAACAACAACACTACTAATACTAACAAGGATAATAACATGAAGAAGAAAAGAAAAGAGAAGAAAGAAAGGAAGGAGGGGAACGAAAGAGGAATAAGAGCAGACCAACAAGAAGCAGCAGCACTCACAGCTTTGGGCAAGACCGACTTGGGGGCCAGCAGGGGTGGGTGGTGCCTGGCCGCCGCCGGGGCCAGTCCCACCTTGCTGGGCGATTTCAGGGGCACGATTAAGGAGGCCGGCTGCTGCCCTACTGGCCCGCTGAGCATGATCGCGGAGGTGGAAGGCAACAGCACCGAGGCATTGGGCTGGGGAACATGCTGCGAGCCCGGGAGTGGCGCAAGGATGATGGTCGTGCCCGGCTGGGTGAGGACGTTTCGGACCTGCGGCATGCCCATACATGCCCCAGAGGTTTTTGGAAGAATCTGGAAGGGGGAGGAAATCAGATCAGTATCCTTTGGGGAGGAATATTTTCAATGTGTTCGTGAGCCCTTTTAGGTGTTCCTGAGTTCTTTTGCTTTAGATAAAACTGCAAAAACAAAACAAGTTGAGACTTTTATAAAATAGTCTTTTCTTACCACAATGCAAAGAGAACTTCATGCAATGTCACAGGATCAATAGTAATATACAAAAAAAATCTCATGAATTCAGTTTTTTTTTTTGTTAACCAATTAAATCAACTTTAATATGAAGCAAAGAATCCAGTTACTGCAAAAGAGAGCAAAACAGGGGGG
>NC_061859.1:661773-674273 GCF_019202785.1 Penaeus chinensis
TTTTGGTTCTTCCTCCTCCTCCCTCCTCCCCCCTCCCCCCTCTCGGCTTGTCCATATGTCACCCGCTCTTCACAGCGTCACCTGGGGAGCCTTGTTCCTTCCCCTCCCCCTTTCCCCCCGCCTCCTCCTCCTCCTTCTCCTCCTCCTCCTCCTCCTCCTCCTCCTCCTGTTCCTCCTCCGTCACTTGGGAATTTCTTGTCCTCCTCCTCCCCGTTCTCTGCCTCCTTCTTCCTCTCCTCCATCTCTTCCTTCTCTTTCCTCCCATCCTCCTCCTCCATCCTCTCCTCCTCCTCTTCCTTAGGAATTTCTTGCACTCTCCTGAAGACGGGGAAGCAACATGTGAAGACAGCTGTGCGTGGGGGATGGGAGGGGAGGAGGTGGAGGGGGAAGTGCGTGTGTGTGTGTGTGTGTGTGTGTGTGTGTGTGTGTGTGTGTGTGTGTGTGTGTGTGTGTGTATGTGTGTGTGTGTGTGTGTGTGTGTGTGTATGTATGTGTCTGCAAGCGTTTATGTGACATGTGTGAATTTCCTGCCAGCTCCTCGCGTGGTCAGTGTTTACATACGGGAACTGCAGGACCCGGTGTGTGGTTCTGAGGATCACGAACGTATCAATATTTACGTCCAATTGACCTCAGTTGCAATAGTGGTTCTGGGGGTCACGAACACATCAATATTTAAATTCAATTGACCTCACCCCTAGTGGTTCTGAGGGCTACGAACACATCAGTATTTACATTCTAATGACCTCAGCTGTAATAGGTGTTCTAAGGGTCACTGGTATTGATGTCTGTTCACCTAAGTCACCTCAGCTGCATGACTTAGGTGAGGCAAATGGAAGGAAAGAGAATTTCTCTCTTTCTCCTTCTTCTTCCCTTTATCTTCTCTCTCTATGTCTCCACTTTCTCAAAAAAAAAAAAAAAAAAAAAAAAACGAAATGGGAAACGAAGGATTTTCAAGAAGGGGGGGTGGAGGGGAGGGAATGGAAGGGCAAGGAGGGGGGATGGAAGAGGAGGGGAAAGGAAGGGGGGGGAGGGAAGGAAAGAAGAGGATGCCAAAACGGGAAGCAGGTAATTGAAAAAAAATGACGAGGATCTGTACATTATTATTATTTTTTTGTTGCATTTATATGATACTACAAAAATATCTTACAATGCAGAAATGGTCGCTTACATAACAACACTAGAAAATGTATCTTTGGTGTGAGAGTGGTATTAGCAATTCGTCGATACAGACTGCACAACAGCTCCGTGTTCTCAGGTACTTCTGTTTTATGTCACCTGTCACGTGACCAGGCAAACAGCTCATCGACTCAATACTAGGTAAGACTAAAAAATATAATATAACCTGTGCGCATTAAGTACAAAATAGTGTACACATGACTGCAGGCACGTGTAGATTGACGTTCACGCCCACACAGACATACAAATACACCTAGACATACAGACACACACACACACACACAAAGACAATTCATCTATAACCACAATCATCAAACTATCACACACGACCCCAAGCTAAGTACAACCGCAGCACAGTACAGGATATTACAGCAGAGTACAGCGGCGCCAAAGCACGAAATTCAGCACAGCGGGTGGCCTTAGTCTCCAGATTGGGGGGGGGGGGTGAGTGGCAGCTGGTTACCATATGGTTACCCCCAAAGACAGTTTATTGGTTCTCGAGGTGTCGCCCCACGGGTAATCGGCTTCGCGAAGGCTGTGGCGTGGTGTGCAATGTGTGTTGTGTGTGTGTGTGTGGTGTGTGTGTGTGTGTGTGTGTGTGTGTGTGTGTGTGTGTGTGTGTGTGTGTGTGTGTGTGTGTGTGTGTGTGTGTGTGTGTGTGTGTGTGTGTAATTCGTACTTTTTTCTTTAAATTATAGTGTACTGTGGTGTTTTAAATGACGTAAGTACAGTGCCAATTATATTTGAGGCATGTAGAGGGTAAGTTTATGCAGAGGGAATTGTGGATTCCTTTTTCATTCTTTTCTGTAGTATGGTGTCCATGCGCTACAGTGTTCTTTTTTTAAGTACAAGTGTTATGATGGAAATGATGAAGAATTCTTTTTCATTAACTTATTTTTTTAAGTTGGTGTATGGTGTAATCATCGCTGTGTGTGTGTGGTGTACCTAAGGTGATGTGTGTGTAAGATTTGTGTAAATTGTGAGATATCACTGTGGTGTTTTACTGCGGCGTGGACGGCGAACACACCCAGGTCTGTGTTATGACATTCTTGGGGGCACAGGTCAGAAAGCACTCTCTCACACACGCTCGCTAATATTTACCTTTTCGCTCTCTCTCTCTCTCTCTTTCTCTTTCTTTTTCTTTCTCTCTCCCCCCCTCTCTCTCTCTCTCTCTCTCTCTCTCTCTCTCTCTCTCTCTCTCTCTCTCTCTCTCTCTCTCTCTCTCTCTCTCTCTCTCTCTCTCTCCCTTCCTCCCTCCCTCCCTCCCTCCCTCCCTCCCTCCCTCCCTCCCTTCCGTCGCCGTTGACCTGGACCCTCCCAACCACCAGCTGTCTGACCGCGCCTCCTTCCGTCTGCCATCTGCCGGCGGGGCAGCGAGGGGCAGTCAGGACTCCGTGTGGCGAGCGAGCAGGACGCTGCACCGTGCACCTGGGTCTCAAAATTATCCTTCTCTAGGATTATATGTATTTACACACACGCACACGCTCACACACACACCCATACACATGTCCAGACAAACACGCGTACATGTGTTTCGCCTGACATACATGCACACATACATACGCGTACATACGCAGATGTACAGCTGTACAGATGTCCAGGCAACCGCACGTACATGTGTTTCAAGTCACATACACACGTACATAATATTTTGACAGATACCTACACACTAACAAACGTAAACAGGAATGTGCTTTTTTTATTTAAACTGAATATCTTGAAGGACAAAACAGAACATCTTTGGGGAGATCCTCATCAGGACACACTCATATCAAAAAAAGAAAAGAGATTAAATAATAATAATAATAATAATACACAAGGTGCATACATGTGCTATACGAGGATAGCAAATGTAGCACACGCGGAACGGAGGCATGTGAGGGTCATACACGGGGCCTTCATGTTATCTTGGGGCCCTCGTGTTATCTTAGGGGCCCTTATGATCCAACATAGAGGGCCTTAAGCACAGGGGCCCTCAAGAACATGGACCCACAAGCACAGGAGTCCTCCAACACAGGGACCCACAAGCAGTAGGATCCCCCTAAACACAAGGGTCCTTAAGTACACGGACTCCTCAAACACAGGGACCCTCAACACCTTGACTATCTATCACCTTAAGCATCGACACAGCCACACACACAGAATTTCTGTCACTTAGGCTTCTATTCACTACAGATTTCCCTCTCCGTGTCTCTATCATATATATATATAGTTTCTCTTTTCTTATCTCTTCTTTTTTTTTCGTTGAGAGGTCACAGCTGGACTTTAAAAAAAAAAATCTTCGTTAATTCGCCATGAGGAATGATCTCCCGAAGCGCAAGACGAAGGTAATCTTGAAGGGTCACTGGGCGAGCCTCTTGTGACCTTTTTCCACGGACGAAGTCGTTGGGTTCTGTGACGTCACTCTTGAGACTCTTCTTGTAGGCCACTCGGGAAGGTCAGTGGCTCTCGGGTGGGGGGTAGGGGGAGGGGGGGAGGGAATGTTCAATAGAATAACCGAAAGTTGAGTAAAAGGGAGAGAGAGAGAGACAGAAACAAATTGAAACAACTCTTTTTTTTTACAAACTCTTTCATAACCCATTCCTCCTTTCTTTTAGAATCTAAATATATTTCGAAAAGAATTCCATGATTTTTTTTAAAGGTATATATTTATATACTTCTTGAAAGAAAGAAAAAAAAACGATCCATAAAATCTCAAATACACCTCCTTTTTCTTTTCTTTTCTTTCTTTCTTTCTTTCTTTAGGGTGTGTGTTTTTTTTCTTGGAGGGGGGAGGGAGGGGGTGAAGGAGCGAGTTGATGCGTGAAAGAAGGACACACACCGGGTTGTGGTGGGGGTGGAGGGAGGGAGGGGGTGGGGTGGAGTTTAAAGGGAACATGGAGAGAAGGGGGAGGGGGAAGTTGGAGGGGGAGGGGGAGGGGAAGGAGGGAGGGGGGTGATTCACGTGCTGCCCGGGAGTGTGTGGCTGATAGTGGTGACTCTGCTCGTGGTCTTGGTGACGTCACGGCGCATCTGCGAGGGGGGGGAGGGAGAGAGACAAGGTGGTTAGAGCATATCGTTGTCTGGTTATGAAACTAAATTATAATTTTAAATAAATCATTGATGCGAGAAAAAACAAAGTGGTTAGATAATACCGCCGTCTCTTTAAGAAAAAAGACAATATGTTGTGATATAAAAAAAAAAATGTTGTGACTGAAGATCCAAAATGGTAAGACCTTTAACAACTATAACAATATGTCCAAAATCTGATGATACCTGGCGCTCCTAAGATCTTATTACCTCATAGACAACTTGAACTCAGTCACCCAACATGGACACCATCCGTCAGAACATAACCGCATCATAGAAACTTTCACGTGATCAAAATGATATAGAAACTGCATGTGAGGACATTGTCTTTATCATGCTGCCTCATAAACAAGACATTGGTGCATTTTTACGGTGAGAATATGTGATTATGAGGTGAGAAAGTATGTGGTTAGGAGGGGCTGCTTTTCATAGGAGAATTGTGATGTTAAACTTGATGATATTTTGATAACGATGATGATAATAATATGATAAAAAAAACGAGAGTTATAATTCCGTCACGAGTATCTAATTCTATTAATAAAAAGGTGATGATAAGAATGGCGGTAGTTTGATAATAATGACAATTATGATAATTTGTGGAGAAATGACCATACAATTAGCGTTTATGATACCACATGGTTGCTGAAAAAAGAAAAAGAAAGAAGTGAGAAATAATTAATGAAAAAAAGGAAAAAAATGTATATAATAATTTGTTATTGCCATACTACCCTGAGTTTTTAAATCACTATATATGAAGTTAAGCGAAATAACATCACACCAAATTTGCCATGCTACCAGATTGCCATATGACTGTGTTGCCATGGCGACAAGCGGATGTGTGACGTCATGTGCCTGTCGAAAGGGATATGATGACATGACAATACACGGTCATGTGAATGTACTGTTGTTATGTTGTCATGTGGCTATGCGATGGCCGGCTCGCGACATATGCGAAGGGATTTAAAGTGTGGGGGGGGGGGGGAGGGGCAGAAAAGAGGAAGGGAGGGAAGAGAGGGAAACAAAGGTAAGGATAAAGGGAAGGGAATTTTAATGGAGGTTTTCAAGATCATTTAGGTTTTAGTTTTATTCTAAGGATTTAAAGGGTGAGGGTGGGGGTGAAGGGGGTGGGGGAGGGAGGGAGTGGGGGTTAAGGGAAACAGGGTGGTGGGACGGAAGGAAGTAAAGGTAAGGATTAAGGTAAGAAAGGGAGGAAGGAAAGTGAGAGTGAGTCTATTTCTCTGTTATCTATATCTGATGATGATAGTAATAATAATAATAATAATAATAATAATAATAATAATAATAATAATAATAATAATAATAATAATAATAATGATAATGATAATAACAATAATAATAATAATAATAATAATAATAATAATAATAATGATAATAATAACAATAATAATAATAATAATAATAATAATAATAATAATAATAATAATAATAATAATAACAACAACGACAAATAACAAGGCAAAGGAAAATGAATAAAGGGAAAAAAAAGCAACACCAGATAGCCAGCGACAGGAGAGACAGCCATCGATATCCGGCCGCCTCTCAGAGCTCTGCTGGTGGCGGTTTGTGCATAAGCGTTGCCTGGGACCGTTTGTGCATGAGAGATGCCGTGAGGGAGGGGGTTGAAGAGATAGAGGGGGGGAGGGGGAGGAAGGGAGGGAGGGGGGGAGGGAGGCAGGGAGGGAGGGAAGGAGGGAGGGAGAGAGGGAGAGAGGGAGAGAGGGAGAGAGGGAGGGAGGGAGAGAGAGAAAGAGAAAGAGAGAGAGATAGATAGAGAGAGAGAGAGAGAGAGAGAGAGAGAGAGAGAGAGAGAGAGAGAGAGAGAGAGAGAGAGAGAGAGAGAAAGAAGAAGAAGATGGGAGGGAGGGAGGAAGAGAGAGAGAGAAGATTTCGAATTTAGTATTATACATTTTCTTTAACAAAATAATCATTATCATTATTTCTATTATCATTATTAATTTTGAATTTCTCTAGGAGTGTAATCCCACATTTCGAATGATTTATAACGCAAACGAATAATAATCACCTGACTTTTCTTTCATTCATTCATTCAGACAAGTGAAAAATTCCTCCCCCCCACCTCCCTCCCTTCGCACCCCCTCCCCCAAAAAAAATCTCAGCCACAAAATGCGTCCTGATCTTCATTCCAAAGACTATCCACCGCAGGGCCGCCCGGGAGCAGTATCCGGCGAAGGTAAGGTTGCTTCATCGGCCTCGTAATGTCGTCATAAATGCGAAAATGCAACAGAAAACCGTCATCTGTCGCGCGTTTTTTTTTCTTTGGAGGGGGGGGGGGGGAGGCTGTTAACTGCGGCGTACCTCCTCCCCTCGAACGGCAGGCGAGCCAACCCCGCGTCGTGTAAACTTCTCCTCCTCCTCCTCCTCCTCCTCTTTGCTCTATATTCCCTTCGCTTTTCCCTTCCTCCTGAATATTCTTTAAAATCCCCATTTTCTTTCTTATTCATGACATAAGGCAGATCGTTGAGCCAATCACCTCGTGATATCCCTCCAGCTGTCCCCTCCAGCCACCATCCTCCCCGTTGGTAGCCGTGTGCAGTGGCGACATCTGGGTACACGCACACACGCAAACGTACACACGTACACACACACACACACACACACACACACACACACACACACGGGTCGCCGGACGTCCGCAGATGGCAGACGACGACCTGCCGCCGCCTCTGCCTGCCATCCGCGCCGCCGCCAAGCCGCCGCCAGTGATTGGAAAAGCCCTTCGTCGGCGGTGCCATTGGGGACGGGCGGAAGGCGCGCGTCTTTTTTTTATTCATAAATTAGGGGGAGTGGGTGATTTAGCGTAACACACGAGGATATGGTATGTGTACACAACACACACACACACACACACACACACATAAACACACACACACACACACACACACACACACACACACACACACACACACACACACACACACACACACAACACCCCCTCCCCCCAATCCTCCCCATCCCCCCCCCCAAACACGTACCATGTCGGGTCTCCTTGCGGAAGTTCCTAGCTCACAAATAAGCGGAAGTCCTTAATTAATTCTGGCTGTGCTTCCCAATCTTCGGTGGCGTTTCCAGCTCTGACTACATGAGCAGACGCACGCACACGCACGCACACGCTCACGTGCACACGACACACCGCAGGCAGTCTTTCGTACGAACGAAACGGCGCCTCAGAGACACGAACATGCACGCACGGACACACAAGAAGATGAAGAAGAAGAAGAAGGAAAAGATAAAGAAGGAGCAGAAGAAGAGGAAGAAGAAGAAGAAGGAGAAGATAAAGAAGGAGCAGAAGAAGAGGAAGAAGAAAAAGAAGAAAAAAAAGAACAACAAGAACTAAAATAACAACAATCAGGATAATAAGAACAACATCAATAACAACAACAAGGTAAAAGAAATGAAAAAAAAACACTAATTAAAATCCCCCAAACGGAGCAACAAAAAACAACAACAACAAAACGAAACATAAAATCCATCAACCTTACATAACAAAAAAAAAAAATAAAATAAAAAAAAAATAAACAATGGAAACAAACAGAGAATACAACTCGCGAATGATAAATAGGCTGAAATATCATTCATAAAACCTCATGCATTCACGGCCCTACGTCATGCGCGGGGCGAGGCGGCCCATGCAGGGAAACATGTATGGAAAATGAACGAAATGTGGAACTATTGTGTTGCCAGACCATTCATTTCAGAGATGGGGGGGAGGGGAGGAAGTTAGAGGGTGGGGGGAGAGGGAGGAGGAGGAAGGACGAGGGTGGGGGGAGGGAGGAGGAGGAGGAAGAAGAAGGGGGATTGGAGGGAGGGGGAGATAGAAGGAGGTGGGGAGAGGGGGGAGGTAGAGGAGGAAGGAGAAGGGTTGGAGAGGGAGGATGAGGAAGGAGGAGGGTGGGGGAGGGAGGAGGGAGATAGAAGGAGGATGGGGGAAGGATGGAGGAGGGGGGAGGGAGTAGGTGTGTAGAGAGATAACGAGAAATAGAGAGGGATGGATCTAGAGAGAAGGAAGGAGGGAGGGAGGGGGGGAAGGTAGGAAGAAGGGAGAGGAGGGTTCATAGGAGGTGGTGTGTAGATAGACAGAGAAATGGATAGATAGATAAAGAGAGGGAGAGGGGGAGAGAAGGAGGGAGAGAGAGTGCCGACGCGAAGGAACGTAGGCACTGTCATATGGGAGAGGAAGGGCAAGGGGAGAGGGGAGAGGGAAGAGAGAGGGGAGAAGGAAGGGGCGACGGGAGAGGGAAGGGGCAAGAGGGAGAGGGAAGGGAGGCACTGTGACGAAGGGGAAGAGGAGAAGGGATGATTAGGAGGAGGAGAGAGAGAGGCACTGTGAACTGAGAGAGGGTGGGAGAGAGGAGCTGTGCCGTAAGAGAGGGAGAGGGGAGGCAGGACGGAGGGAGAGGGGAGGGGAGAGGGAGGGGGGGAGAGCTACCCCGTGACCTGACGAGTGTCAGAGAGCTCTCCGCCCACCCCTGCATCGAGGGCGTCGGGCAGGTGGACGCCACCTGCCGCCCGCCCGCCCACCTGCCAGCGTCTTCAAGGTCGGGTTAACGAGCCACCGTTGCGGAGAGCGCACACGCGCGCGTGCGCTGTCTCACCCCCCCCCCTCCCCCGTCCGCTCCCCTCGCCTGAGCGCGAGAGCCACTCATGCAGACACTTATGCACACGCACGTACACACACGCGCGTACACACACACAGACACACACACACAATTAATGAACAGATAAACCTCGAACAGACATATAAAAACGTACATACATGCATACATACATACATACATATACACACATTCAAACATTTTTGCATACATACACACACATACCTACATACATACACACATACATAATATACACATCCATCCATCCATCCATCCATCCATCCATACATACATACATACATACATACATACATACATACATACACATACATTGTACATTTCACACACATACAGCAAACAATACACACCATGCACTATACACTGACCATGCAGAGTATACATCACAGTTGAACAAAAGATGTACGTCCTTCAGTGACTGTGTGCGTGTCTGTGTACGTACGTAAAATCTCAACATTTGCATAGGGATAGAAGCAATATCATCATCAATCTCATAACGTCATCATTAAAAATCATCATAAATATCCTTATTTCATCATCATTACCTCAAGTGCGCGTGCGTGTGTACATCTTGTGTACACGTGTGAATGAACTGTAGCCCTCGCCCTGTGCACACACGTGTTGTAGAGAGAAGGGGGGGGGGGGGGGCGTAGACCGATAATGACAAAGAATGGTGTTGATTATGGTGATGGTGATGCTAGGGAGGGACAGAGATCGCATAATGGTAATGACCACATCAGGGATAGTGATGTTTGTCTGTCAAGGACATAATCTAAGAACGGTAGGCATAACTACAGCAATATGAAGACGATGAGTGTGACGACAGCTGCAATTAGGATGATGATGATGATGATGATGATGATTATAAGAACAATAATAATAATGATAATAATAATAATAATAATAATAATAATAATTGTAATAATAATAATCATTGTAAATAAGAAAAAAATATCGTAATAATAATAATGATAATAACAATAATGATTATAATAATAATAATAATAAGAAAAAATAAATGGTTATCATATCATTTTAATAGTATTAATTAAATTAGATTAATCATATAAATAGCAGTAATAGTAGTAGTAGAAGAACTACTATTAATAATAATAATTATTATAACAACGGTAATAGTAATATTAATAATCAGTAATAACAATGAAAACAACAACAACAATAATATAGATGATGATGATGATAAAAAAAAAAATAATTATAATGATGATGATGATGATAACGATGATGAAGATGATTATAATAATAATGATAATAATAGTAATAATAATAATAATAATAATAATAATAATAATAATAATAATAATAATAATAATAATAATAACAAAAATAATAATAATAATAATAATAATAATAACACTAATAACAGTAACAATAATAATAACAACAATCATAATAGTAATAATAATAGTAACACTGATATCAAAAGTAATAATGACGATGATAAACAACAAATACAACAACAACAACAACAGGAAAATACCATGGCAGGAAAATTGCAATAAAAATAATGTCATTTTTTTCCCATATAAGAAGAACAACAACAACAAGAGCAACAAGAACAAGAAGAAGAAGAAAGAGAAGGATAAATAGAAGAAGAAGAAGATGATGATCAAGAAAAGAAGAAGTGGAAGAAGAAGAAGAACAAGAAGAAGAACAAAAAGAGTAAGGAGAAGGAGAAGAAGAAGAAAAAAGAAAGAAAAAGGAGAAGGAAAAAAGAAGAAAAGGAAGAAGAAGAAGAAGAAGAAGGAAAAGAAGGGAGAAGAAGAAGAAGAAGAAGAAGAAGAAGAAGAACAAAGAAAGAAAGAAAAAGAAGAAGGAAGAAAGAAGAAGAGGAAGGAGAAGAGGAAGAAAAGGAAGAAGAAGAAGGAAAAGAAGGAAGAAGAAGAAGAAAACGAGAAGGATTTTTACACAAGCAACACTGTGATTGCACACTTTGCAACCTTCATAACAGATCTTGTGCTTTGCAACCTTGTATGTGTTTGCTAGATTGGTTTACTTGTTCATGTATTCGTATATTTGTTTCGTAATCTTGTTTTATCATCAACAACAACAACAACATAATAATAATGATGATATAAACCATCATCATAACAATAATAAAAAATAGAACTAATGATAATAATAATAATAATAATGATAATATTAACATATTTTTTATAATTAGCATTATAATCATTATCGTTATGTCCTTGTTATCCTCATTATCATCATTATCTTCATTATTATTGCTGTAATCATTATCATCGTTATCATTATCATCAATGACATCATCGTCACCATCATCATCACAAACATCTAATCACTAATCTTTGTTATAATTTTTCAATGTTATCTATTCGTTATTTCCTGAAAGTTTTACGAAAATGCAAATTAATGATAATAATAGTAGCGATGATGCAATTCCGTCCCTTTAAGAGCAAAAGGATAAAATGCTTCCATTATGCATACACGAACGTACACACGAAAACATCCGCGTATCCGTGTGTACATCCAGCCCATGTATGCAATATCTACGGCACTCCCCACCCCCCTCCCTTCCTCCCTCCCTCCCCCCTTCCATTGACCATGTGATGGTGCTATTCCCTCCCTCTCTCCCTCCCTTTCTTTTCTTCCTCCTCTCCTCTTTTCCCCTGCTCTCCCTCTCTTCCCTTCTAGCTTCGCCTCTCCTCTCTTCTCTTCTCTCCTCTAATTCCTTCCTTCCTCTCCTCCTTTCTATCTCCTCCCCCTCCCTCCCTCCCTCCTTCACTGCCCACGTGATGGCGCCATCCCCTCCCCCTCCCTCCCTCCCTCCCTCCCTCCTCCTCACCGAGCCACCAGCTGCCACCTGTCGACCCAAGTCCGCGTACATGCCTCCCTCCCCCTCCCCCTCCCCTTCACCCCATGACCCACCCCCACCGCCTCCCCCCACTCTCCATTAACCCCTCCCCGTCCCTCCCCCTCCCTCCCCTCCCTCCGCCACCCTCCCTGAGCGCACACCGCCATCTGTGGGGCTGTGAACTCCGCGCTTGACGTCTGTCTCCTGTCTCCTGCTGTCTCCTCCTGCTGTCTCCTTCTGCTGTTTCCTGCTGTTGTATTCTCCTGCTGTCTTCTGCTGCTTTGTCCTCCTGCTGCCTTCTGCTGCTTTCTACTGCTGTCTCCTGCTGTCTTCTTGCTGCTGTCTCCTCCTGCTGCTTTCTGCTGCTTTCTGCTATCTTCTTGCTGCTGTATCCTCCTGCTATCTTCTCCTGCTGCCCCTTCTGCTGTCGGCGATGAACATCTGTGGCGCCGCTGCATCTTGCAAGGGGGGGAGGGGGGCGCTTGGACACCGTATGGTCACAAAGATAGATAGGTGAATGGAAAGATAGATAGAGAGATAGATGGATGGATAATTGGATGGATAGATAGATAGATAAATAGATAGACAGATAGATAGATAGATAGTCAGATAGATAGATAAATGGATGGATGGATAGATAAATGGATGGATAGATAGATAGACAGAAGGATAGATAGAGAAATAGAGGGAAAGAGGGATGGAAGGAGGGAGGTAGGGTTTGAGAGAGGGAGACAGGGAAGGAGGAAAGGAGGAAAGGAGGGAAGGAG
>NC_061859.1:696773-699273 GCF_019202785.1 Penaeus chinensis
GAATTATAGTTAGGTTGCATTATCATGATTGTACAAAGAGGCTAATAGTAATAATAATAACAACAATAATGATACTTATACTAATGATAATAATAATAACAATGATGAAAGAAATAACAATAACAATAACACCAAAGAGCCTTTCTCATCGTCCTCCATATTACTAATTTCAACACAACGCCACCTTTGGCATTTTTTATTTAATGCAGCGAGCGCACGGTTAGCAGGGCTGCAGGTGTTACCGCGGGCGCAGGCGGAAACGATTGAGCTCGCCTGGGTGAATAGGCGCCTCTCTCGTCAGTATCCAAGATATTTTTTCATTCATTGATGCTACACTGTGGTGGGTGAATTGCGCAGTGTAGGGGGTGGGATGGTGTGTCCTGTGCGAATGAGTATTGTGTGGTGTGTGCTGTCTGTAGGACGTTTTATGCTGTTTTATATTATATGCTGTACTGATTAAAAGCTGCTGTGGTATGGTTAATATACCGCTGTGTAAATACGTTAATGAAATATGGCATGTGCTGTATACACTAGTATTATATGATGCAGTGTTTATTGTCAGTACTTACCTATATGTTTTACACTATACGCTTTACTCTTTACAAAGTACTGCGCTGTGACTAAAATATTAATGTGTATATTTCCTAACGACATGGGGTGCTGTACACACTAGTATTATATAATGCATTGTTTATTGTACATCCTACACTACATACTGCTTTAAACGATACGCTTTACTCCTTAGAACTATTATGCTATGATGACGACACCATTGTCTCCGTTATGCACTAGCTGCGCGGTGCATTAAGAGGGCCTTGGTACACATTATGCATTATGCATCTTACACTACTTAACACATTTTTTCTTATGGAGTGATGATGTATTTTCTGCTATGATGTTCTGTACTTTCTTCTGATGCTCTGTCTTTTCTCTCACTATACCAGGTATTATACAGTGTTATAATATTTGTTACACGTGGTCATTGTTACACTATTTACCACTCTTATACGTGGTTTCAAGATTCTACTGCATTTCATTATATTTTGATGTATAGTTTATTTGATATACTGTAAACAAAAAAAATCTTATAATGTTACGTATTTTCTTATGTTCTAAAGCGATATATTTTCTAGAATACACTTTATTTGTCTTATGTGTTATACCTTTCTTACAATGCATTATAAATTTGTCTGTTTTTACATAATACATTGCCTTTTATATAGTATCATTCGTTTTTATAATCTCTTACAAATTTCTTGTACTGTGATATAATTACTTCCATATTAGCAGTTAATGTAAATTATATAAAACAAAATAATAATTCTGCAAATTGAGGTCGATATTTTTAATTGTAATATTATGGTCTTATTATCGTTATTTTTTTGTCACTTCTGTCATTGTCATGTTTGTTGTCATCGTCAGCATTCGTATCAGTGTCAGTATCTCAACTGGTAATCTTTATGGTTGATTCTTCTCTATCTTTGTATTAATGTTGTCATTTTTACTGCTACTATTATCGTCCTTATTTTTTCCATTATTAACATTGTTGTTATCGGACTGTTTATGACCACCTTTATAGCTGTTCTCCTTATTCTTCATCTTTTACGTCATCATCATCGCTATCTTCATCATCCCTTTTCTCTCTCTTCTAGCCATCATCATCCTTATCAATATTATTATCGTTCATTACTATTCCTATTACTATCATTTTCAAAACTTATCATCATCATTATCAAGATCATCGGTATCATTAATGTTACTGCTATGAGTATCATCGTTATTAATATCATCATCATTATTATTCATATCATTATATCCTTTGTGTTATTAGCTAATTGAAAATATTTCCGTTACATCCATGATCCCTTTAGTTCAGAGTTGACGGAGAGAAACTCGTCGCTGATTGGTCGATTCTGGTGGCGGCTACGTTCTTCTCGACCAATCAGCTTTGACTTCGTGCAATCACCTGTTCACCATAACACGGGTTGAATTTGATTTTTTTTTCTCCTAATTTCTTGTTTTTGATGTATATGAAAAGGAAAACGTATTCACCAGTCATAAGATAATAATAATAATAATAATAATAATAATAATAATAATAATAATAATGATAATAATGATAATAATACTAATAATAATGATATTGATAATAATAATAATAACAATAACAATAATAATAATAATAATAATAATAATAACAATAATAATAATAATAATAAATTAATAATTACGAAAAATATCATTAACACTTTTTCTTTCACTTTCCTGCAGGTCTACAAAAACAACAACAACACCAAACAAACATGGAGAGGAACCAAAGGAAAGTGCTTGCAGCTTGATAAAGAAAAGAAAGAAAAACCCGCGCCAAGAAAGGAAGAGAGCAGCAAAACGTGCAAAAATGTCTTTCCTTCGCATTGCCATTCCAGGCGGCGGTCAGACCCGCAGTCTGCAGCGGGCGCAAAGGCGGCGCTTGGGATGGCTTCGGATATGGCGCGGACTG
>NC_061859.1:716609-719109 GCF_019202785.1 Penaeus chinensis
TTGCTCGTGCGCGTGTGTGTGTGTTTGTTTGGGTGTTTGTGTGTGTGTTTGTGTGTGTGTTTGGGTGTTTGTGTGTGTTTGTTTGTGTGTGTGTGTGTGTGTGTGTGTTTGGGTGTTTGTGTGTGTTTGTTTGTGTGTGTGAGTGTGTATATGTTTGTGTGTGTGTGTTTGTGTGTGTGTGTGCTTGTGTGTGTGTGTGTTTGTGTTTGGGTGTGTGTATTTGTGTGTGTGTGTGTGTGTGTGTTTGTGTGTGTGTGTTTGTGTGTGTGTGTGTTTGAGTGTGTGTGTGTTTGTGTTTGGGTGTGTGTGTTTGTGTGTGTGTGTTTGTGTGTGTTTGTGTGTGTGTGTGTTTGTGTGTGTGTGTGTGCGTTTGTGTGTGTGTGTGTGTGTGCATGGGTGTGTGCGTGTGTGGTGAAGGGTTCGTGTATGTATGTGCATCTATGTATGTATATCTCCGTGTATGTTTGTGTGTGGATTGGACTTGCATTCGTGTATGAGTTGAGGAAAGTCGAGATTATTAAACTCATTTTGCGTGAATTTTCGTGCGTTTGAATTTATTCCATTTTTCCGCTGCCGTGTATGTCCGTAAGTCCAAAATAAACGCACATATATCCACACGTGTTCGTAAGCATGTTCGTACGTGTCTGAATCTGTACAGTATAATCTTCTTTGTGTAAAACGTGTCGTGTTAAAGAGACGTGATAAGCAAGAAGGACACGTGACCAGGACATGTTGACTCGTGGGCGTATGTGGGCTGTTTGCGGGCGAGCTTACCTACGTGGTGTTTAAATTTAGGTTAGGGAGGGGCGGGAATGGGCGTTTAGGGGGAGGGAGGGGGGGAGGGGGGAGGGAGGAGCGGGAATGGGCGTTTAGGGGGAGGGAGGGGGGGGGGAGGGAGAGGGAGGGGGGGAGATTGAGGGGCGGGGAGAAGAGGGAGAGGGAGAGGGAGGGGGGGAGAATGAGGGGAGGGGGGGAGAGGGAGAGGGAGAGGGTGGGGGAGATTGAGGGGAGGGGGGGAGCAACTTCTTTATCCGTAGGTATACAGATACACGTATGTACAGTTGTACACACACGTGCATCTCGGGTAAATAAAACCACACGTACGAATAAAATTTCACAAAATTAAAAAAAATAAAGGAATTAGTTTATGCACATACGAATGCAATACACCCCCCCCCCCCCCCCCTTAGGGCGATAAAATAAAATGAAAGAGACATACATGCACACAAAAAAAAAAAAAAAAATTTTACACACAAACATACACAACAACACACACACACACACATACACATATAACAACACACACACACATACACACACAAACATACACACACACACACACACACACTCACACACACACGCACACTCAGCCACACCTACATAAACCATTACCTATATTCTCACGTAATCACATCCTCCCTTATCTAAATATGGATGTAAATCCTTGTATTTTACGTAATGCATCCCTCTGTACCCTACGCACTGAGCGCAAAGGTGTTTACGAATGCATTTATGCGCCGCGGCTAATGACCATACGCCCGTAGCCCTTTAATTCCGCGCGTGAATGTGTTTGCGCTCGGATCCCCTCCCCTGCCATGCGCCCTTCCGTTTCTCCTTCATCAACGCGAATCAGCATGGGCGTTCGGTGCTCTGGACGGACGCCTCTCCATGACTCACCGCGACGTGTGCGTGTGGGCGGGGCAGATTTATTCATCGGGTGTGACTCATCCTATTCAAATGAGACGAGGCGGGAAGAAGATCGAGTTCCGTGCAGAGGCGGTCGACGGCGCGGAATTAATGGCAGAGTCTGGGTAGGTACTTGTATAGGTCTTGGCATTAATCAGTGTAATAAGTAGAGCTTGATTAATGACGAGGCTTATGTAAGTACTTATATAGACCTTGATTATTGGCAAGGTCTATGTAAGTACTTAGATAGACCATGTTTAGGGCGCGGCGCGTTTTCTATGTCTCGAGCGCCGGAAGGGATAACTCAGGTATTTGATCTCGCCGGCTTCTCGCGACGCGGTGTCTGCAGATATATATATATATTTTTCCTGTCTTCGCGTCGCTTCTAAAACTACTTTTTTTTTCTTTCTTTCTTATTCTCTCTTTCTTTCACTCTTTCTTTCTTCGCATTTCTTATTGTCGGGTCTCGTTATAGCTTCGTGGGATTATCCTTGTGGGGTTGGCGGAGGGAGAGGGGAGGGAGGGGAAGGGGGGAGAAAGGGGAGGGGGGAGACGATGGTCATTTTGATAATCCGGATGGAAAGGTCGCGGATTCATTAGGCTTGGTTTCGGTGAAATGGGATGGCGGTTATTGCGTTTGGGAATGTGATGGTTTTATTTTCTGCTGTCGGCTTTACAAGAAAAGAACGGTTGGACACACATACACACACGCACACACACACACACACACACTGAGAAACACACACACACACAGAAACACACACACACACTGATAATAACACACACACACACAAAATCACACATACACACACAC
>NC_061859.1:746609-748841 GCF_019202785.1 Penaeus chinensis
ATGACTATAGCGAAAACAACAATAAAGGATTTGTGGTTCAGAACTGCCTCACGACTCGACCATTAGCGCGAGTACTCATTATATATACGGTACACACACACACACACACACGCACGCACACACACGCACACGCACACGCACACGCACACGCACACGCACACGCACACGCACACGCACACGCACACGCACACACACGCACGCACGCACGCACACACGCACGCACGCACGCACTCACACACACACACACACACACACACACACACACACACACACACACACACACACACACACACACACACACACGCACACGCACACGCACACACACATATATAGGTGTGTGTGTATCTGTATATGTACCATGTATCTTTGTTTATTTGTCCACTGTCTTCTCATCATCTATATATGTGAATATTCATCTAACCGTTTGTCTGTAGGTGTTAGCTCGTGCATCAGGTAACTCTTTGTCTGATTAAATGTGTACGTAGTTATCTGATTACTTGTCTATCTGTCTGTCTGTGTGTCTGCCTGTTTGTATGTCTGACTGTCTGTCTGTATGTCTGCCTGTCTGTCTGTCTGTCTGTCTATCTGCCTTCTGCATGTCTGGCTGTCTGTCTGTCTGCCTTCTGTCTGCCTGCATGTCTGTCTGTCTGTCTGTCTATCTATCTATCTGACTTCTGTATGTCTGTCCATCTGTCTGTATGTCTGTCTGTATGTATGTATGCCTGATAAGTGTTACTGTTCACCTGCTTGTCTACACACCTTTTAATTCACGTAGGACCATTTCCTGAAGTGACACCTACTTCTAAATCAATTAATCTTATCAAGTAACATACCTCCTTACCTATCATTTATTTCTTTTTACAACAAGCCTCCCTTTCTTTGTCTCTCTACCTTTACGCTAAGCATCTACAATTTCGACCTCCATGTACCTGTCTACAACTCTCTCAATCTCCATCTCTACTTCCCCGGGCAGATATAGTCATCTCCCTAATAACTTTGCTGCATACAAGCCAACCGCTCTACCACATTACCTACATGCCCACTTACGGTTTATATGGGCATTAGGCTAACTACCTCGAAGGTCTGGCGTCCTATCCAGACTGTCTAATCTGCCAGACTACCATTTGTCTCCCTGTTTACCACACTCCCTTATCTCCATTACGTAGCCTCATTAAGGAGGTCATTTCAGGTCAGCTAATAATCTTTGGTAGTTCATTAAAGGTCATTTATCTGATCAGTGGAGATTATCGGGTACTTGGATTCCCTCGTCGACGGGTCAGGGTCGTCACCAAGTCGTGTAACAGGTCGTTCAGTGGTCGAAACAGGTCGTTCGGATGTGGTTCCCGGTGTAGGGAGGACGTGTAGGAATATGGGGCAAGATAGTGGTTAAATACGGGGATAGGAGGGTCGAAATTCCCTCCTACTGTGAAGAATTTTATTTTCTTTCTGATGGCTGAGGAGAAGGGCAAGAATGTGCGGCATTACGGGGGTGAGAAGGTTGAAAATCCTATCTTTTAAGGGGGGAAATAAGGTCCTTTTGAACAGCCTTTCGTTGGAAGTTGGACAAGAACCTGTACCTTTTAGAGAATGATGAAGCCGAAATTCCTATTTGTGAGGGAACTAACGCCCTTCAGGTTTCGGACATGTACAGGGAATAAGGACGGGGAGTTAGTGAACAGAAGAGGGGGAGGAGTAGGAGGAAGAACAAGAAGAAAAGGAGGAGGAGGAGGAAGAACAAGAAGAAAAGGAGGAGGAGGAGGAGGAGAAGGGGGAGGAGGAGGAGGAAGAGGAAGAACAAGAAGAAAATGATGATGAGGAGGAGAAGAAGGAGGAGGAGGAGGAGGAGGAGAAGAAGGAGAAGAAGAAGGAGGAGGAGGAGGAGGAGGAGGAGGAGGAGGAGGAGGAGAAGGAAGAGGAGGAGGAGGAGGAGAGGACAGAAGGAAAGAGAGAAAGAAGAGAGAAGAGAAAGGAAACAAAAAGGACAGAAGGAAAACTAGGAAGGAGAAGGAGGAGATGGAGGAAGGAAGCGAAAAGGACAAAAGGAAAGAAAGGAGAGGGAGAAAGAGGAGGTGTAAGGAGACGAGAGGACAGAAAAAAAAGACTCGCATGAAGACAGAAAGTTAGAAGAGTAGATAGATATAAATAAGAGGGAACGAAGAAGAAGGAGGAGGTAGAGGGAAGGAGGGTCTAAAGAAGGGGGTGGGGGAGGCCGAAAGTCGTTAATTGGGCGAT
>NC_061859.1:768445-770883 GCF_019202785.1 Penaeus chinensis
GAAGAAGCGAGGAGGATAAAAAAAGAGGGAAAAAGAGAAAAGAAAACATAGAACAGGAAAACGAAAAAAGGAAGAGAAGAGAAAAAATAAATAAAAAAGGACAGGAAGAGGAGATAAATAAGTAGGAGAAGAGGAAGAAGGAAACAAGATAGGCGTGGAGAAAGGAGGAGGAGCAGAAGAATAAGGAGGAGGAGGGGGGGGGGGAGGGGGGGACACCAACAATGGTCGGAAGGATGTAGGATTCTCCAAGCAAGAAGGACACAAGGAGTTTAAGGAGGAGGAGGAGGAGGAGAAGAAGAAGAAGAAGAAGAAGAAGTAAAAGGAAGGTAAAAAGAGGAGGAAAAGAAGGAAAAGGAAGAAGAATAAAAGAAGAAGGACGGTAAGAGGAGGAGAAGGAGGAAGAGGAGAAGAAGAGGAAGAAGAAGAAGAAGAAGAAGAAGAAGAAGAAGTAAAAGGAAGGTAAAAAGAGGAGGAAAAGAAGGAAAAGGAAGAAGAATAAAAGAAGAAGGACGGTAAGAGGAGGAGAAGGAGGAAGAGGAGAAGAAGAGGAAGAAGAAGAAGAAGAAGAAGAAGAAGAAGAAGTAAAAGGAAGGTAAAAAGAGGAGGAAAAGAAGGAAAAGGAAGAAGAATAAAAGAAGAAGGACGGTAAGAGGAGGAGAAGGAGGAAGAGGAGAAGAAGAGGAAGAAGAAGAAGAAGAAGAAGAAGAAGAAGAAGTAGATGGAAGGTAAAAAGAGGAGGAAAAGAAGGAAAAGGAAGAAGAATAAAAGAAGAAGGACGGTAAGAGGAGGAGAAGGAGGAAGAGGAGAAGAAGAGGAAGAAGAAGAAGAAGAAGAAGAAGTAGATGGAAGGTAAAAAGAGGAGGAAAAGGAGGAGAAGGAAGGTAAATAAGGAGAGGAGAAGGGGGGGGAGGAGGAAGAGAAGAAGAAGAAGAAGAAGAAGAAGAAGAAGAAGAAGAAGAAGAAGAAGAAGAAGAAGAAGAAAAGGAAGAAGGAAGGTAAATAAGAGGAAGAAAAGGATGAGAAGGAAGAAGAAGAAGTAGAAGAAGAAGAAATCAGAGGAAGAAAAAGAGGACAAGGAGATGAAGAAGAAGCAGAAGGAAGGTAAAGGAGGGATGGAGAAGGAGGAGGAGGGAAAGAAAGAAGAGGAAGAGGAAGAAAAAGAAGAGAAGGGAGGAGGAAGAACGAGAGCAAGAAAGATAAAGAAGGAGAGGAGAAGGAGGAGGAGGAAAAGAGAGACAAATGAAGAAGTGAAAGAGGAGGAGGAAGAGAAAGAAGACAAGGAAGGAGGAAGAGGGAAAAGAAGAGGCAGGAGAGAAAAAGAGAGGAAGAGAAGGAGGACACAGGTAAAAGAAGAGAGAAAAGGAAGGAAAAATAAGACCCAAAACAAGAAAAAGAAGATGAAGAAGAAAAAGAAGAAGAAGAAAAAGAAGAAGAAGAAGAAGAAGAAGAAGAAACAAGTAGAAGAAGAAGAAGAAGAAAAAGAAGAAGAGGAAAAACAAGAAGAAGAAGAAAAAGAAGAAAAACAGAAGAAGAAGAAGAAGAAGAAGAAAGAAAGAAAAGTAAAAGAAGAAAATAAATAAATAAAATGAAAAAGAAAGAAGAGAAGAACTAAAAAACAAATAAAAAAGTAGAAGAAAAAGGAGAAGAAAGACGAAGGGGAAAGAAGAAGACTGGGAGGAGAGGCAGAAGGAGGAATCGACGGGCGTGAGGGCGCATGGGCGTGCAGACAGGAAGGGCGGAGGAGAAAGAAGGATGTATGGACGAAGAGATAAGAAGAGGAGGTGGGGGGGAAGGGGGAGATGGAGGAGGGAGAGATGAGGGGGGATGGAGGAGAGGGGGAGGGGGAGGAGGAGGTATGGGAGAGGTGGAGAGGGGGGGAGATGGGGGGAAATGGGGGGTGATGGAGGAGAGGGGGAGGGAGAGGAGGAGGTATGGGAGAGGGGGGGAGGGGGGGGAGAGGGGGGGAGAGGGGGGGTGATGGAGGAGAGGGGGAGGGGGAGGAGGAGGGGGTATAGGGAGAGATGGGGGAGAGAGCGAGAGGGGAGAAGGGTGGAGATGGGGGGGAAATGGGGGGTGATGGAGAAGAGAGGGAGGGAGAGATAGGGGGAGGGGGTATAGGGAGAGATGGGGGAGAGGGCGAGAGGGGAGAGGGATCAAGAGAGAAGGAGAGGGTAAGGGGGGGGGAGACAGGAGAGGAAGAGGCAAGGAGAAGGAGGAGGGGGGGGGGGAGACCATAGATAGGATAAGGGGAAAGGGGAAGGGGCGAGGAAAGATGGAAGAGAGGAGGGAGGATAAAGGGAGGGGGAGGGGAGGGGTCGGAGGGGGAAGTTGCACTTGAAGAAGCCACTGAAGGGTGAATGGGACGGGGGGGGTGGAGGGGGGGAGGAGGGAGGGGCGAGGTTTTTGTTTATCGAAATGATTTGTGAGAATATTTCTAA
>NC_061859.1:773483-775983 GCF_019202785.1 Penaeus chinensis
GATGATGATGATGATGATGATGATGATGATGATGATGATGATGATGATGACGATGACGATGATGATGATGATGATGATGATGATGAGGATGAGGATGAGGATGAGGATGAAGATGAAGATGAAGATGAAGATGAAGATGAGGATGATGATGAGGATGAGGATGAGGATTTTTCATTAATATAATAATAATAATGAAAATAATAATAATAATTACAGTAATAATAATAATAATAATGATAGTAATAACAATAACAATAATAATAACAATAATAATGATAATGATGATGATAATAATGAACATAACAAAAAACAATGATACTAATGATAATGATAATAACAACAACAATAATAATGCTAATAATAAAAACAATATAAAAAATGATAACATTAATAATGCTGATAACAATAACAACAACAACAGCATTTCCCTCACCTGGTTCTCAAACCGCTGGCCAAACTCACACAGCATAACGACACAAGTCAAGTTAAAGATGTAGGTATTTTGAATACGCCTGCCCACATCAAGGACGAGAATCCTGTAGAGAGGAATCAGCATCGTGCAGATCACAGCGTTCGTTATGATGCTGACCGTTGCCAAGAGACAGCTGGCGAAATCGTTCCTCAGTTGGTCGATCTCGTTATGGGAGGAGAGAGCGAGAATGCAGTGAGGTTATGTGGGGGAAGATGCTTGGGTGAGGGTTTGGGTGTGGGGTGTGGGTGTGGGGTGTAGGGGGAATGGGAGGGGGAGGGGGGGGTGCGTGGAGGGGTGAGGATATTTATGGGTGTAAAGGGATACAATACTCCTATTTTAACGTATACACATACGAATATCAATATATCGATCTGCACACACACATGACATATATATATATATATATATATATATATATATGATTATATATATGGCACATATATGTAATTATATAAATGATATATATATAATCATTGTTTAAAATATAATTATATATGTATATGTATACACTTAATTATCTCTAATCATACATCAACCTAAATATTCGTTTATTAATCCATGAGCAACGACCAGGCAAGCTCCCTCTTACCTTCCACACCTGCTTCTCCAGGAGCACGAATCGCGCGACGACCAGGGGCGCGGCCGCCGCCCTTGGCTGAGGCGCTCCTGACGGCGGCGGAGTCAGGGCTTCGTCGACAGACTCCACGAGGTCTTTGGAGAGCGCCAGGGTGACGAAGGCGAAGAGCAAGACCACGGAATGGTGCCCGAAGACTGCAATTAGGGCTGAAGGAAGATCGGTAACCCAGGTCAGAGTCTCGGAGGAGGGGCGAGAGGAGTAGATCCACACGACCGAAGTGACATTCACCAGGAGATGCGAGAGTAGCAGGAGAAGAGCACCTCGATCTGCGGCGACGACCCTCTTCTTCCCCAAGTCTAAGTCCGAAAACCTGTTCAGGCACTTGGCTATCTCCGAGCTCTTAATCAGCAGAAGGAGATTGCCAGTCGCCATGGAGGACTTGCCAACCACAGAAGACAGAATGGTAATGATATCCACAACGGCGGTGTCTCCCGGCCGCCCTAACTCTTCGACATGCTCGGCCAGGCTCAGATACAATGTAAAGAGGGTTAAGACTTGAACCAAAACACTCCACAGAAGCAAAGACCAACTGAACTTCAGCAGACGCGGAGAACCTGTCCAACCGTAGGGGAAGGAACCAGTAGTCTGGAGGCCCAACACGACTACACGAAAGCACGTCTTCAAAGTAAGTCTTTCCTCCATGGCTCTCGATGGTCAGACCAGACGTTAGCAGTGACGAGTGAGAGAATACTAATTTCACTGCTTTCCAGACAACGAGGAAATAGAAACAAAGCAAGTAAAAAAAAATCCCAAGAACGAAGCTCCAAGTGTCTTCAGTGGAGGTTGTTTGAACACTAATGTCATTAAAGGCCATCTTCGGCGCTGCCCCTTGTGTGTTATTGAATGTGCCTCATTGGTGAAGAAATTGCATCAAAAGCCTTCGCACCTTTGGCTTCACTGATGATGAATGATAAGGACGTAGAGGGCAGACACCGGCCGGAATTTATTGGGAACGTTATATTGTGTGCGTTACTGTATGTGCACACAAACATACATTATGTATATACTCGTACACACACACGGACACACACACACATACACACACACACACACACACACACACACACACACACACACAAACACACTCAAACACACACACACACACACACACACACACACACAAATATATATATATATATATATATATATATATATATATATATGTGTGTGTGTGTGTGTGTGTGTGTGTGTGTGTGTGTACATGTGTACATAAATACTGATAAATAGATAGACAAATGTATGCGCGCGCGTTTGTGTGTGCGTCTGTCTGTATCTATATATATGCACACAGACATGCGTACATACACGTGTTCATATGTATGTGTATCCATGTACGTAGGCAGTTTATCATGCAAGATAGTGGCCACTGATCTGGCGGCGCCCGAAGTAAG
>NC_061859.1:783483-798689 GCF_019202785.1 Penaeus chinensis
CATGCATCTGTGCAGAAAAACAACTCAGGCAGGAAGGCGATAACAAAATCTTTAAAAAGGCGTGAAGTTGACAGAGCAGTCCATTAACTTCAACGAGAAAAATGTACGTGCTAGGGATAAATAATGTACAGAAAAGCTCTTTGTAGATACCTAATTGGCGTAATGGCTATCAGCATCTGGCTCACATACACGTAATGATGCAACTTACAAATCGTCGGGCTAAGTGAGATGCTTCACACTAATGCATGGGTTCATGTGCGTCGTATGCATGGCATCCCGAAAGACGTCAGAATAGCGCATGACACGCCATGGGAAGTCGGTACGGCGCATGACTTCGCGAGAGAAGTACGGACAGCGCATGACACCCCAAGGGACGTCGGAACAGCGCATGACATCCCAATAAACGTCGAGTAGCGTATGTCACCACGAATGACATCCGAATAGCGCATGACAAGAGTCATGCGCTAACCGAAGGCTGATGCAAGGAGGCCAGGAGACCAGAAGGCATGAGGACCTGAGAATAAATCGTTATGGCAAGCGAAGTAAGATTCGTGAAAAAAAAGAATAGATAAGAGAGAGAGAGAGAGAGAGAGAGAGAGAGAGAGAGAGAGAGAGAGAGAGAGAGAGAGAGAGAGAGAGAGAGAGAAGAGAGAGGAGGAGGAGGAGAGAGAGAGAGAGAGAAAGAGAGAGAGAGAGAGAGAGAGAGAGAGAGAGAGAGAGAGAGAGAGAGAGAGAGAGAGAAGAGAGAGAAAGAAAGAGAGAGGAGGAGGAGGAGGAGGAGAGAGAGAGAGAGAGAGAGAGAGAGAGAGAGAGAGAGAGAGAGAGAGAGAGAGAGAGAGAGAGAGAGAGATAATAAAAGCGGAACCTAATATCTCAGAGGAATTTGTTTTTGTTCTTGACAAAAGTACAACTGACTTTACAGAAGAAAAATAACGAATTTTATTAGAGAGAGCTTGGTGAATAAAAAAAAAGAAAAAAAAAAGAGAGAGATAAAAAAAATGTGATAAATATCAAAAGATTAAGTGATAACGTGAATGATCAAGATGGGGAAGAGGGGGGGGGGGGTGAAACACGCAGTTTATGTCATACTGGAAAAAACGAGAGAATCATTTAAACATAATAGATTTGAAAATGATGCGTTTATATAAATACATAGATAGATAGATAGACAGAAACACACACACACACACAAACCCCCCTCCCCCTACACACACGTACACAGCTTATCTCCCATCCAGTGGAACCGACACTCACGCACACACACGCACACAGCGAATCAGTCACACAATAGACTCCTAAAAGTTAAATACGAGAGCGAACGAACAGGAAGAGAGATTCGAACACCGGGGAGATAAGGTCAATGGAGTTTCGAAGCAAAGACAGGGTTTCAAAAGAGGCATCGAGTGAGTGGGTTTTCGAGTGGGCCAGAGGTTGTCGGGTGTCCTTCTCTATGAGCAACGGAAGAGGAGATGGAGAGAGATAAGGAGAGAGGGAGGGAGGGATGGGGAGATAGGTAGATAGAGGTAAGGAGAGAGAGGAGACGAAGGAGAGAGAGAAAGAGGGGGGAAGAGAATAAAGAGAGAGGGAGAGAGAGAGAGAGAGAGAGATAGATAGAGAGAGATAGATAGATAGATAGATAGAGAGAGAGAGAGAGAGAGAGAGAGAGAGAGAGAGAGAGAGAGAGAGCGAAAGAGAGAGAGCATAGTGCCTTCTATAAAAAAAAAAGTATATAAATCACGAGGAATGAGCTAATTTACCACAAAGTCTAAGTAAATGAACACTTTAAAAATGACATATACGTGTAATATTAATTGTCGAATTATAATTACCTACATGAATTCCATAATCCGTTACCTTAATGAGGTTAAGAACTTTTGTCGATAATTATTATTATTTTTCCCTTTTCTTTCCGTATAATCTCCATTCTCGCTTTACTTCGTATTTGTTTTCCTTTTCTCCTCCATCTGTTATTCTTTTTCCGTAGCTTTTCTCCTCTTCCTCCTTCTTTATTCCCTCCTCTCTCTTCTTCTGTAGATAAAGTATAAACTTAATAAAACTACAATGCATCATGATAAAGTTTTTTTGTTTTTTTTTTAGTTTAAAGAGAAATGTGCTAATTTATACATTAGATTTATAATAATAATAATAATAAAAATAATTGCAAGGAAGATAATGATACTGATAAAGATATAAAACAATTATGTTAATGGTATATATGAAATGTCACTAATAATTGATAATCACGATGTTGAACAATATATAGATTATGAATATCGTATAATATATAGCTTATGAAAACAGCATAATATATATACGATGAACACAATATCATTGATAGATTATGAAGGCCCATGAAGAGTAGACAGGAAACACGTTTGAGTGAATCATTATTAGATGAGGAAGTGGGATTAAAATTTTGGACCAGTTTGTGTTTGTTTCCCGGCCTGTGTTTTGATTTGTTTTGCCTGTGGTCGTTGTTTTACATTGTTTTTATTTGCATTCTCCATTTCTTCTATTTTTTTTTTTTTTTTTTTTTTTTTTTTTTTTTTGCTTCTGGTTTGGATGTCGTTGTCCAGCAGTTTGTCTGGTTTTAAATTTGCTTTATGTTACATTCTCTGAATTTGTTGCTCTGTCGTTTGATATATATATATATATATATATATATATATATATATATATATATATATATATATATATATATATTTATATATATATATTTATATATATAGACATCGTTATTATAATAATTAAAGATTAAAATTAATTAGGATAATCTTAATAATAATAGTAATTATAATGAAGAACAAGGTAATTAATAAAATATCATAAATCACAAGCATTAAACTAATTTACCATAAAGTCCTCAGTATCATAATATAAGTAATTAAGAAAACCAAATATGTTATCGAAACCTAAATGCTACTAAAATTTTCAACTTTATTATGTAAATTTACGTAAGGAAAACCCTCTTGTAAAGCATGCTAATAATAATGACAATAATTACCAATATGAATTTCTTACAGGGAATCACCGAACATCCTCCTTACACAAGTTCAAAATACAAGAAACGAGAAAGTTTGAGAGAGAGAAATTGATTGACATTAACCTTGACGTAACGTTAAGTTTTACCTCATTGTGGTTCATTGTCATTTTTCCCTTTTCCGTTCCTCATAATCTTCTATTCCGTATTTTTCCTTTTCCCCGCCTCCATCTTCTATTTATTTTTTACGCCTCTTCTCCTCCAGTTATCTCCTCCCCTTTTATATAGCGAGGAAAACAGTAAAAAGGTTATAAACCACATAAATCGTATCACTTTGATATTTTTCGAATGTGTTTTTTCTGTTTATGAAAAGTTGCGATCATACTGATAATAAAAATAACACCGATGATGGTAATAGTATTGCTATTGAGGATAAAAACGATGATAATACCAATAATAGTGATAATAACTATGGGAGTAATGATAATCATAATAGTAGTAGTACTATTACTCATGATAATAAGGATGATAATAATAATAATAATAATGATAATAATAATAATGCTCTCATAGTCACTTTCTGTCAGTCTGTCTCTCTCTTTTTCTCATTTAGTTTGTCTCTCTCTCTCTCTCTCTCTCTCTCTCTCTCTCTCTCTCTCTCTCTCTCTCTCTGCTACTCTATTGGAGTGTGTGTGTGTGGGGGGGGGGGAGGATAGATGAAGGTAAGAGGCGGAAGTGCTAAGAGGAACAGGATGTGCACTTCGTAGATTGTGATATATATATATATATATATATATATATATATATATATATATATATATATATATATATATATATATATATATATAAAGAGAGAGTGAGAGAGAGAGAAAAAAAGCGAAAAAAAGAAAGTGCCAAGGCAGGGAATTTGACACACACAAGATAGAGACAGAGAGAGTGGGAGGGAGAAGCATAAAGAGATAAAGAGAGGAGAGACGAAGACAGATGACGGAATGGCAAACTTGAATAGAGTGTGAAATAGATAAAAACATATAGATACATATGAAAATAGAGAGCGAACCAAGGAGACAGAGTAAGATAGACAGAGAAGCATAAAAAAAAACACAGAAACAGTTGTAGGGATATCGAATGTGGTGGTAGAAATTTGTAAGATTAAGGGAAACCAATAGGCAAAGAGAGACAGAAACAAGTGAAAGAGACAGAGTTGGCTAAATGTAAAATGAAAGCTAGAGAGGTAGAAAGAAAGACAGACAGACACAAATAGACAAAAGCACATTGGAATAATGTGGTAGTTAAAAGCGGACAGATGGAGAGAGAAAGGTAAGAAAGAGTGAGAGGTAAAGAGCTAGAGACATTAAAAGAGGTAGCGAGAGTGAGAGACAGGCAAAGACAGATAAAAGTAGAGGCACAGAAGGATATAGCGACAGATGCAGATATCATTAAACATTATCAAGACGTCTTCTGTCATCTGTACGAAATTTTAAAACGATTTTATAGATAATTTACGTATAATTACGACCGTAATGCGTGACCTCTAGTTAACATTAATATTCGTTATCAATATTATTATCTCATGAAGTTCTTTCAAACAATATCTCCATAAACGCACTCTTCAAAATACAAGTAATTAATAAAATTGGAGAGAGAGAGAGAGAGAGAGAGAGAGAGAGAGAGAGAGAGAGAGAGAGAGAGAGAGAGAGAGAGAGAGAGAGAGAGAGAGAGAGAGAGAGAGAGAGAGAGAGAGAGAGAGAGAGAGAGAGAGAGAGAGAGAGAGAGAGAGAGAGAGAGAGAGAGAGAGAGAGAGAGAGAGAGAAAGAGAGAAAGAGAGAAAGATAGAGAGAGAGAGAGAGAGAGAGAGAGAGAGAGAATACCGAGAAGAAATAATACGGTTCATTATTATGGTTTAGAGCTTTTTTTTCGATCATTATTGTTGTTATTTCACCCCCTTTCTTTCCTTCTAATATATCTTCCTCTTGTTTTACGAATCTATTATTTTCCCTACTCTATCTTCTATTTTTTTTTTTTTTCTTTGTACCTTTCATCCTGTTCCTCCTCTCCATCTTCCTCTTCCTCCGTTTCTCCCTCCTCTTTCTTCTTCTGTAGATAAAGATAAAGTAAAAATAGGCTTAATAAAACTACATGCATCGTGAGAAAGTATTAATTTGATATTTTTCGATTTCTTTTTTTTAGTATACAAAAACTGCGCTGTTAGTAATGATAATATTGATGATAATAATGATAATGGTAATATATATAATCATATTATTTCAATAATAATGATAATCATCATAATGGTAACTGAAATGTAATGGAAATATAAAATATTGTTAAGGATGATATATATCATATATCAATAATAGTCGAAAATCACAATTCTATATCATATCAAAAAAAGAAAGTTAAACTAAACAACTACAATGTACAAGGCAGCATAGAGATACCAGCATCAATACTGTTCATATACGAACCACTGTGTCATACGAAGGCAAGTAACTGCACAAAATTAGATTATGAATACAGTATTACAGAGAGATTGTGTAGCCCCTTGAATAGAGTAGAGAGGAAGAGCGTAGGAATGAATGATTGTTGATGAGAGAGTGGGCTTAGATATGGTAGATGAGTTAGTGTTTTCCCAGCGTGTGCTTTGGTTTGTTGTGCCTATGGTTTGAGGGCGGTTGTTATCAATGCGTGTGTCCTTGCGTCTGTTGCTGTGATATTGAGTTTTTATCTCTGTGTCAGTCTTTCAATTTCCACTTTCTCTCTCTCTCTCTCTCTCTCTCTCTCTCTCTCTCTCTCTCTCTCTCTCTTTCTATATATATATATATATATATATATATATATATATATATATATATATATATATATATATCCGTCTGTCTGTCTCTGACTCTGTCTCTCTGTCTGTCTCTGACTCTATCTCTCTGTCTGTCTCTGCTTTTGTCTCTGTAAGTCTATCTCTCTCTCTCTCTCTCTCTCTCTCTCTCTCTCTCTCTCTCTCTCTATATATATATATATATATATATATATATATATATATACACATATATATAATATATATATGATATATATATTATATATATATGCATATATATATATATATATATATATATATATATATGTATGTATGTATGTATGTATGTATGTATGTATGTATGCATGTATGTATATATATGTATATATACACATATCGTAATAATGATATTATTATCAAAAGGCTGAAAATAATAGATAAGATTATGTTACTAATACTGATGATTATGATAAAAAATAATACTGTTAATACAATTTCACAAGCACAAAGTCCTCAGTATCATGAAATAACAAATTGAACAAATGTTATAACAGTACATGTTGAACCAGCGGGTTAAATTTTGATATATTTTAAAAGATATGAACATCGATATGTTCCAAATGAGTTTACCTCAATGGAAAGTACTTGTATTATAGTTATCATGTTTTTCAAAAGGAATCTCTTCTGTTGGCCTCTCTTTCTCTCTGTCTTTACCGTTTTATTAATCTTTACATCCCTTCTTCGAATAATATTTTTACGAAGATTCAAAAGACATGTAATGCCATAACATTTTAACGCAGGTAATTAATAAAGTTCGTGAGAGAGAAGAAATGGCAGGTTACCCTTAATGTGGTTTAAAACTTATTAATAATTGTCATTTTCCCCTTTCTTTTCTTTATCATCTCTCTTCCTCGTTCTATTCTGTATATTTCCTTTTCCCTTCCTCCATATTCTATTTCTTTTATATACCTTTTCTCCTCTTCTTCCGTCTCTCCTCTTCTTCCTTTTTCGGTAGATGGAAATTCAGTATAAAGTCAGTAAAACTACATACATGGTGATATTTTTCGAATGTGTTTTTTCCTTCATAAGAGAATTGCGCTCCTGATAAAATTAATATCAATCTTGGTAATAATAATAATCTTGAAAATGCTAATATTAATGATATACAGAGACAGAAAGAGGGAGGAGGAGGGAGAAGCATAGAGAGGCGAAGTTAGATGAGAGAATGAGTAAAGACTAAAGAGTGAAAAGGCTAAACATATAGATACATGTAGAAATAGAAAGACAGAGAAGAAAGAAAACAAAAAAAATAGACAGATGTAAAGATTACTAAAGCGGTAAAGACGGAGAGAAAGAGAGGCAAACAGAGACAGGCTAAATGTGGCAGTAAACATTTGTAAGATAGAGGAAAGCCAATAGATACATATAAAATGAGAGTCAGAGAGGCAGAGGGAAAGACAGAGATAGACGTAGATTGCGAGAAACCTAGACAGAGACCGAGAAAAGTTCGAGTAATAGAGTGAGCGGTTGATAAAAGTGGAGAGACAAAGAGAGAGAA
The DNA here is from genome assembly GCF_019202785.1 of Penaeus chinensis. Classification (NCBI taxonomy): domain Eukaryota; kingdom Metazoa; phylum Arthropoda; class Malacostraca; order Decapoda; family Penaeidae; genus Penaeus; species Penaeus chinensis. Next base: position 790,813 of record NC_061859.1, read on the forward strand.
AGGTAAAGAAGAGTGAGAAGTAGAGAGAGGTAGAGACATTAAGAGAGATAGGCAGAGACAGATAAAAGTTGGGAAACAGACAGACAGAGATAGAGAAAAACAAAATGAGACAGAAATAGAGGTAAACAAGAAAGAAAGGAAAAAACAACATAAAATCGTGATAGATAATAAGACAAAAAATAAGTGAATATTTGAATCAAGTGCAATGATCTATGTCAGCACAAAATCCTCAGTATCAAGGTATAATAATAATTAAAAAAAAAATAAACATTAGCATTTCCCTCTAAATACTAATGTTATAAATCTAATTGTTGTTAAAGTTAATGTAATTATGATCGCAATGTGTGGCATGTAGTTGACAGTGATATTAATTACCTATTTTAATGACTCCTAAGCTCCATCGAACGATATCTCTATAAACGCACTATTCTAAATATTCAGATTACTATACCATTTAAACAATCAAGAAAATTCGAGAGAGAGAGAGAGAAAAAATCATTTGATATTTGACTTGAAGAAAAAACCCGGTAACTTTATTGTGGTTCAGAACTTCTTCGATCATTATTATTATTTCCCCCTTTTATTTCCTTGTTAGCTTTCTTCCTCGTTTTATCAATATTTTCCCCTCCTCCATTTTTCTTTTTTACTTTTCTCCTGCTTCCCCTCTCGTTCTTTTCCTCCGCCCCCTCTCTATTCTGTAGATACAAATAATAATAAAAAATACAGTACAAAGTTATTAAAAGTATTATTATTTTTCTCTCTGTCTGCCTACTAGTTGGGAGAATTAAAGACAGAGAGAAAACTAAAGAAAGAAAAAAGAGAAGAGAAGAAAGAGAGAAAGGGCTGAGGGAAAGAAAACGGGACACTAAGATAAACAGAAAAAGGGAGGGGAAGGGAGAAGCATAAAGAGATAAAGAGAGGAGAGACAAGACACGGAGATAGATAATGGAATGAAGTTATATAAAGTGTAAAATAGATAGACATATAGATACATCTACAAATACAGAACGAGACAAGGAGACAGTGAGACAAATAGAGTGATAGACAGAGAAACAAACAAACAAACACAAAGCGAAATAGACAAGTGACAGAGACATAGTTGGATAAATGTAAAAGGAGAGATAGAGAGGCAGAAAGAAAGCCAGAGACAGACGTAGATAGATAGAAGCATAGTGATAGACAGGCAATCTACACATTTGCATAATGAGAGAGTGAGCGGTAGATAAAAGCGGAGAGACAAAGAGAGAGGAAGGTAAGAAAGAGTGAGAAGTAGAGAAAGGTTGAGACATTAACGAAGAGAGAGACAGGTAAATGGAGAGATAGACACAAAAACACAGACAGACAAACCCAGATATCGAAACGTAAGGCGAGAGATAGACAAAGGCACAGACGTATGATAATTAGACCAAAAATAAAGAAAAGGTAACAACATTGGGGTAGATAGTAAGACAAAAAAGAGGAAAAGATTTAAGATATCAAATCACGTACGATTAATAATTTTACTACAAAGTTCTCAGTATCAAGATGCAATCAATTATTAAACCAAATTGCGATTCTCATTTCTTCTAGATTTTTTTTTTAATGTTTATTAGTATTATTATTATTTTTATTTTTTTTAGATCATTACGTATAGTAATGATCGAGCAATATCTCCATGATGCACTCTTCAAAATACTAAGCAGTTTCAGTAAATTCTCTTCAAAATACTAATGATAATAATGATAACAATAATAATAATAACAATAACAATAATAACAATGACGATATGTAATGGTGAAGATGAATATATATAAAAATTATGTTAATAGCATATATCAAATGTCACGTATCGTTGATAATTACTATGTTGCATCATGTCAAAAGTAATAACGTTGGACAAATGCAATGCAGTATAACGATACCAGCTTCAATACTATTCAAATACGAACCACTGTGTCTTTTCAAGGTAACTGTACCAAAATGAATTATGAATACAGTATGATAGATACATTATGAAGCCCCTTGATTTTTTTTTTCTTGCATTTTCTGAATTTCTTATTCTGTTTTGATTTGTTTTGCCTCTTGTTTGAGGGCGGGTGTCCTGGAGTTTGTCTGTTTTTTAAATTGATTTTATTTTGAATTCCCTCAGTTTCTTGTGTTCTCTCTTCCTCTCTCTCTCTCTCTCTCTCTATATATATATATATATATATATATATATATATATGTATATATATATATATAAATATATATATATATATATATATATATATATATATATATATATATATATATATATATATATATATATACATATATATATGTGTATATATATATATATATATATATATATATATATATATATATATATATATATATAAATATATATATATATATGTGTGTATATATATATATATATATATATATATATATATATATATATATATATATATATATATATATATAAATAAACTGAATTGATATTTATATTAAATACATACGTACATATATATATATGCATATATATGTATATATATCAGTGTGTGTGTGTATTAATAATAATAATAATAATAGTATTAAAAGTATGAGAAATATTGAATATGATTATGTTAATAATACTAGTAATCATAACGAAATAAATCATGTTATTAATAAAATACCATAAACCACAAAAAATTACTAATTTACCACACAGTCCTCAGTATCATGAAATAAGTAATTGACCCATTCCTTAACATTTCGTTCGGTGCAGCATTCTAATAAATTTCTAAAAACCCTATGATGAAAATTATGAACGACAATCAGTGCAAAGTATACTATTCATACAAAAATCACATTTAAAAAATAAAATTCTCGCAGATTCATCGAATATCTTAACAGAACTTCAAGAGACATGTAATGCCATAACATTTTAACTCAAGTAATCAATAAAGTTCGTGAGAGAAATAAAATAATAACCTTCAAGAAATACCAGGCTAACTTCAATGCCCTTTAATACAATCCTTATTGCATTCCCCCCCCCCCCCCCCATTTCCTCTCCTTGTAATCTTTCTTCGTCGTTCTATTCTGTATGTTTCTTTTTCCCTCCTCCATCTTCTATTTCTTTTTTATACATGTTTCTCCGTTTTTCCTCTTCTTCCTTTTTCGATAGATGAAAATTCAGTAAAAAGTCAATACAACTTCATACATCATGATATTCAGTCTAAAGAGAATTGCACTCATACTCATGATAAAAATAATATCAATATTCGTAATAATAATGATAATAATAGTAATAATAATGATAATAATAATAATAATAATAATAATAATAATAATAATAATAATAATAATGATAATAATGATAATAATAATGGTAATAATAATAATGATAATAATGATAATAATGATAATAATAATAATAATAATAATAATAATAATAATAATAATAATAATAATAATAATAATAATAATAATAGTATTTAAAATTATAAAAGTAATGATAGAAAGAGGGAGGAGGAGGGAGAAGCATAAAGAGATGAAGAGAGGAGAGACGAAGATAGAGGACAGAATGACAAACTTAAATAAAAAATGAAATAGATACACATATAGATATGTATAGAAATAGAGAGCGAAATAAGAGAGACAGACAGAGAAGCATAATAATAATAAAAAATAAAACGAAATAGACAGGTATAAAGCTTAATAAATCCGATAGACAAAGAGAGAGAACAATATTCCTACAAATGTGCTCTTTAAAATACTCGTAATACTATAACATTTAAACAAGTTCGAGAGAGAGAGAGAGAGAGAGAGAGAGAGAGAGAGAGAGAGAGAGAGAGAGAGAGAGAGAGAGAGAGAGAGAGAGAGAGAGAGAGAGAGAGAGAGAGAGAGAGAGAGAGAGAGAGTGAGAGCGAGAGAGAGAAAGAGAGAGAGAGAGAGAGAGAGAGAGAGAGAGAGAGAGAGTGAGAGCGAGAGAGAGAGAGAGAGAGAGAGAGAGAGAGAGAGAGAGAGAGAGAGAGAGAAAGAGAGAGAGAGAGAGAGAGAGAGAGAGAGAGAGAGAGAGAGAGAGAGAGAGAGAGAGTGAGAGCGAGAGAGAGAAAGAGAGAGAGAGAGAGAGAGAGAGAGAGAGAGAGAGAGAGTGAGAGCGAGAGAGAGAGAGAGAGAGAGAGAGAGAGAGAGAGAGAGAGAGAGAGAGAGAGAGATAACACGTAACTTTATCTTGGCTCAGGACTTTTTTCGATAATTCTTGTTATTTACTCCATTTTCTTTCCTTTTAATCTCCTGTCTCGTTTTATTATTTTTTTTATTTATTTATTTTTTTTCCTGCATCTGTTCTTTCTTTTTCGTACCTGTTATTTTCTTCCTCTGTGTATCTTCCTCTTCCTCCGTTTCTCCCTCCTGTCTCTCTGCTTCTGTATATAAAGAAAAAGTATAAAGCTGCATGCATCGTGAGAAAGTATTAATTTGAACTCCGCTGATTGGTAATGTTAATAAAAATAACACTAATGATGTTAACACTAATGATGATAACGACAATGATAATATTTATAATAATGTCAGTCATAATAGTAAGGATGTTAATAAAAATAACAATGTCTAATGTTAATAACAATATATATGAAATATCACTAGAAGTTACTAATCACAATGTTGCATCATATGAAAAGTAAATACTGTGCAATATATAGAGTATGTCTAGAATATATATAATAGATTATGCAGCCCTTTGATTAGAGAAGAGAGGAAAATGTAGGAGTGAATAATTGTTAGATGAGAGAGTGAGATAAATAGATAGAGTATGGATAGTGGAATAGACAGAGTATGGCTAGAATATGTATAATTGATTATGCAGCCTCTTGATTAGATTAGAGAGGAAAAATGCAGAAGTGAATAATTGTTAGATGAGAGAGTGAGATGAAATGGTTGATGAGTTTGAGTGTTTTTTTCCCCAGCGTGTGTTTTGCCTGTGGTTCGAGTGAGGTTGTTTTAAATGTGTTTTGTTTTGCATTGTCTGAATTTGTTGTGTTGTTTGGTTGTGTTTGTGTTTCTCTGTGTCATTGCGTGTGTTGCTGTGATATTGAGATTTTGTCTATGTCTTTCTCTCTCTCTCTCTCTCTCTCTCTCTCTCTCTCTCTCTCTCTCTCTCTCTCTCTCTCTCTCTCCCTCTCTCTCTCTCTCTCTCTCTCTCTCTCTCTCTCTCTCTCTCTCTCTCTCTCTCTCTCTCTCTCTCTCTCTCTCTCTCTCTCTCTCTCTCTCTCTCTCTCTCTCTCTTGTGGTTCAAACATTCTGCCGATCATAATAGATTAAATTTTTTATTATACTCTTCCGTATTTTCCATCTTCCTCTTCTCCTCCATCCTCTATTACTTATTTATACCTTATCCTCGTCATCCTCCGCTTCTCTTCTTCCTCATTCGGTTGATGAAAACACAGTTAATATAAATGCAGGCGTCGGGAGCAAGTATTTTCCGAATGTGTTTTTTTTTTCAGTATAAAAATAATAGCAATACTACTGATAATGATAATGATAGTAATATTGATAATAGTAATGACGATAATAATATTAACAGTGTAAAAACAGAACTAACAATGATAAGAAGTTATAACAGTAAAAATGACAATAATAGTGAATGATAATAACAATAATAATTATAATAATAACCTTTGCATCTCTTGTTCTCACTTTCTGCCTGACTCTCAGTCGCAGAGAACTAAGGAGAGGGAGAGATAGAAAACTGAATAAGAACAAATATAGAAAAAGAGAGAAAAGACCAAGACAAAGAATACGGGACACAAAGATAGACAGATAGAAAGAAGTAGGAGGGGGGAGAAGCAGAAAGAGATAAAGAGAGGAGAGAAGAAGATAGATGACAGATTGACAAACGTGAATAAAAAGTGAAATAGAAAATGAAATAGAATACTGGGTGAGACAGATAGAGAAGCAAAAAAAAAAAAAAAAAAAACGAAATAGACAGGTGTAAGATTACTAAAGCGTTAAACACAGAGATAGCGAGAGGCCTCGACAAGACAGATATTGTATGTGGTGGTAGATATGATAGAGACACAGTTAGATAAATATAAAATGAGAGATAGGCAGAAAGACAGACATACGTAGATAGATAGAAGCATAGTGATAGACAAGCGATATGCACATTAAATTAATGTAGCGGTTGATAAGAGAGAGAGAAAGGTAAGAGTGAGTGAGAGAGAGAGACAGGCAGAGAAGGTAAATGAAGAGACAGTAACAAACAAACCCAGATATCGAAAAACAAGGTGAGAGATAGACAGAGGGACAGACGTAAGAAATAGAGGCAAAAAACAAAGACAAAGCAACAACATCGTGATAGATAGTAAGACAAGAGAGAGGAAGAGATATATGATATTAAATCACGTGCAGTGAACTACTTTACCACATATTCCTCAGTATCAAGATGTAATTAATTGTTAAACAAAATAGATACGTTTCTCATTTCTCCTACTACGTTGTTGTTTTTTTGTATTATTATTATTATTTTTTTTTTTTTTTAGATAATTACGTATAATTATGATCGAACAATATCTCCATGCTGTACTCTTCTAAATACTCAACAATATCAGTTAATAACAGTATCAATGCTAATGATAATAGTAAATGATAATGACACAATAGCAATAATGATAATAACAATAATAGCAATGAAGATATGTAACGATGGTGATGAAGATATATAACACGTATATGGTATATATCAAATGTCACTAATATTCGATAATCACAACTTTGTATCCAATAAAAATTGTACAATGACAAGGCAGCTTAGATACCAGCATCATATGAGGGCAAGTAACTGTAGCTTAATAGATAGATTATCAATATAGTTTAATAGCTAGAATATGGATAGAATGTGTATAATGGATAGATTGTGTAGCCCCTTGAATAGAGTGGAGAGAAAAAAACGTGTGAGTGAATAATAATTAGATGAGAAACTGGGCTTAAAACTGTGGCTGAATTTTTGGTGTTTTTGCCAGCGTGTGTTTTAGTTTGTTTTGGCTGTGGTGTGAGGGGAAGTTGTTTTAAATGTGTTTAGTTTTGCTTTCTCTTTGTGTGTTTGTGTGGTTGCGTGTGTTAGTGTGATATTGAGTTTTTGTGTGTGTCTGTCAGTGTTTTTTTTTTTTTTTCTCTCTCTCTCTCTCTCTCTTTATATAGTTATTTCTATATGACTAGTTATTTATCTCTATATAAGTAAATAGATAGATAGATAATAGTAATAATGCTAATAATAGTAACAATAATAGTAATAGTAATAATAATAGTAACAATAATAGTAATAATAATAATAATATCAGTAACAATAAGGATAAAAAATAATAATCATAATAATTTTAATATTAATAAAAATCATAATGAAACAGAAGATACTGATAATAAAGTGTTATCATAAATGACGAGCAATTAGCTAATATACCATAAAGTCCTCAGTATCATGATATAAGTAATTGAAGAAAACCCAAAGAGTAATATGTTTGAAAATATATATCAATTTTTGAATTATTTGATTATCTGAATATGTCAATTTTACATAAACCTCAATAAGTAATATCCAATTTATAAAGATTATCATGACCAATGCGAATTCCTCACAGAGATTCATCGAACAATATCTTTACAGAAGTTTAAAATACATGTAATGGTTTAACATATTAACGCAATTGAGAAAGTTCGATCGAGAGAAAAAAAGATTCATATATACCTTGAAGAAATAAAAGGTCAACCTTTTTGTGATTCTAAACTTTAGTCAATCATTATTGTAATATTCCCCTCTCCTTATAATCTTTCTTCCTCGTTTTATTCCGTATTTTTCCTTTTCCCTTCCTCCACCTTCTATTTCTTATTTATAACTTTTTCTCTTCTTCCTCCGTTTCTGCTTCTTCCTCCTTCGG
>NC_061859.1:806289-811289 GCF_019202785.1 Penaeus chinensis
GTGTTTATATTTACGACGGTGTTAAACTTAACTAAGAACAAGCCTCGGATGATCCCTCAAATTCGTGTTATCGAACTCAACGAGTACACGTCTTGTGTGAACTGAGCACACGTTCAATCGGGACATCGATCAGCAACTGTCCGGTCTTTCAATCCTTGTCAACACCCCTTGCAGAAACGTATCTGTGAGGATAGATTTTTTTTTTTCTTTTTTTTTATAAACACACAAAATAGAGGATACAGCAGGGGGGAATGTAAATAATATCATCAGTGGTGTCAGTAATAATAAAAGTGCTAGTGATACTGTAGTAACAAGGATAACAATGCGCTGAAGAAAGAGGAAAGAACAAATTGAGTTACATGGGTTGTACAGTAATAGGTGTATGTAATATTAATGGCAATGATGACGAAGTACTGATAGCCAATACTAAAATAACGGATATAATATCTCGCTTAATTATGCTATATATTGATATCGAGCGTTTTCGATAGAGGACAGAGACAGGCACGTATGCTCACTGACAGCTGAATTTGTCTTTCGGACGGAAAGACCTATAATAATCCTAAATTATGTAATAAAACCGCGAGGAGTAATTTGATCGTGGGTCTGATTACCGAAGCAGTTCTTGGCATTACTTCATTACCTCGTCTCACGCAGATAGTAACCCATAACTCTCGTTGTTCACCTTACACTGACCTCCAAGAGATAACAGGCATTACGATCACACGATCTAGTGTACGAATGAATAACTTTTTATTTTGCTTTGTTTTTCGTACGACTGCCACACTTGACCTTCGTTTTTAGAAAGAGTTGCTCTCTCTTTCGTCGTCCCATTGTGGCTGTGTTAGGTTACCCGGTCACCCTTTCTAATTCGTGTTTCTGTGTCAGGTTTCTAGGTTTTCAGGTTTCCTTGGGTATTTTAGGCACTGAGTGTGTACCTGGCATAAGCTTGTACTCATGGTCTGTCTCCATGCACTTAGTCTTAACATGGTGAAAAAGTCGTTACATTACACAAGACATTCTGGTACCTTAACACTTGAGGTGAACTGAAAATTAGACATTCATTTTCGATAGACAAACGACATTACAGTAGGTTCTCAAAGAGCTGAACCGCTTGTCAGTCCTCGTGAATAAGTTAACATTCCCAATTTATCACAATTGATCCACAATGAATGCTTACGAAGCCTTGAGCGATACACATTCTGGTGTCCATTACCTCCTTCCAGAGGGTGCCCCTTAGACGCCAGTTTCCAGTCCGCCTTCGCAGGGGACACACCGGCCAGCCAGGAACCCCTAAGGACCCGTTACTATGGGGCTGAAGGAACTCTTTCACCTTCCGTCGGCCGTGCGTCCTTTTGTGTCGCAAAGCCAGGTCACCATATGGCTTCTGCGCATCTCTGTTACCATTTTCCAGTCCATCGGGTCGTTCCCCTACACCTGGTCAGGTCCTCCGCACCGACCGCAGTTTAGTCTCGGCCTCTGCATGTGGGCAGTCGGCAACAAAATCCTACAGTTTTTTGGCGTCATTGTTAGCATTGTTATGAGTTACATTTCCCCCGACGATTCAGGCAGAATCCAAGTAGGTGTCATTATCGCCAACATCTACATGATTATCAGCTTTGTGTCTTTGCATCTGACGCATTTGGCTGTGCTGTTCAGGAGTCCAGTTCTGGCAGCGTGTCTCGACCTCGTAGTCAACGACCCTCAGATTATGAGCACCGAGAGCATCTCTTGTACGAGTCTCCTTCTCAAGTTTCTCGTGCATGCGGTCATCATCGTCGTGTGGGTTATATGGTACTTCGTGTACATGCCTGCCTTCTTTTCCACGCTCGTGTTCACTGTTCTCTTTACATGTGCACTGGTAGAGGTCGTTGGTCTGCTGTCCTGCTGTCTTCTGTTTGACACACTTTCCTTAATCTTATCGACGCGACTCGTGGACGTGGTCAGGGAGGGAATGGTCTCGCTGTTACCGCAGGGACCAGGTCTGGACTTCAGTTCCGGATTCCAGGCTGTGCCTCCGATGTTCTCTCTGGAACGCAGTATTCGCCAGGTAGTGTATCTACATCCATGTCTTTACGTACAGTATACGCACGCACATATATGCCTTCCTTGACTAAAGGCACAATGGAGGATTAATATAATACACTATGAAATATAAACGTATTTACTTTATTACATATTAGTATTTTAAAATCAGACTTTAAAAATGTGTGATTAGTTTGTATAATTTTGTCGTTAGTGATATGCGATTTCTTATTTTTGACCCTTGTGATGTGTGGGGCTTCTTCCATCGCATGGAAGGTGGAGAAACTCCGTCAGGATGTGACCAGTTGCTTCTTCGAGGCCCTGACGTCCGGGCTGCTGTACTGCGTGGTGTACTTGACGGGGACGATCTACAGGCTCCTGACCCTAGACCCCAGCGGAGAATCGTCCTACATCAGCATTCTAGCTATAGTTTATGTCCTCTTTATTATGTGCTCTATCGGTCAGAACTTTCAGAACGAGGTAAGGTTTGTTGAAAAAGGCATCAATGAGAATTATTATTATTTTTTTTTTTTATGGCATTAGAGATGTATTTGATCTTCAAGTATTTGATCCATGTATTTCTGATGAAGATTTGATCTAATCTCGCTGAATACATACCTTACTTTGCAAAGGAATTCATCCTCATTCATAACGTTCTATTTGTCACAATGGTTAGTGTTCAGGGTCCGAATTTGTTCTCTCCTCAATGAACTGAATACAAGCAAAAATAAATTCCCCCTGATATTGATATTCTGTTGCAAAATATATTGATATCTTTTTCAGGTTACGACATTAATGGAGATGTTGAAAGACCGCGCCTGTGAGACTACCGATGTCGAGGTAAAAGCAGATGTAAGTGATAAATTATCAGATAAATCCTAAAATTCTTTAGAGTCGCATCCAAAAGAGGAGAAAAAATGTCAGTGTAATAAATATGTTTATAATTCATTAGTCAAATGAAGGACATTATTCCAACACATGGACACCCCCTCCCCCTGGTTGTTGTCGTGGAGGGGGGGGAGGGGGTAGGAGACGGCCCAATTTCTTTTCCTTCTCTTCTTTCTCCCCTTCTTCTGTCCACTTGTCCTAATCGTTAACTCATTTTTACCCTTTTCGCCACAATACTTTAGTATAGTGCTATATGACCGTAGATTTCTAGCATATTTGTTTTAACCATTAATCAACAAACACGCGTTCTGGAATGGGCTATTCGGTGGAAATATATCATGGACCTCCATTAAAAGTAATTATTCTTCCCCACAGATGAATCGTCTCTCACATATGCTCGAACCACTGCGTTATTTCAGCATGTGTGGCTGGTACACGCTGGACAAGACCCTCATTATGTCTGTAAGTTCGCCAAACACTAGAAATACGATGGTTCACGTCACAGATACCGATGCTGGTCTGAACTTTAGCATTGCCTTTAATTTCTGCTTAAAATGAATAAATTAATGAATAAAAAAAAAAAAAAATGACATCCCATATATGATTCGTTGCCCTATAAAGGGCAAATCTATGAATCACTTCGAGTGGTACCTTTTCATTTCCCCAGTTGTCTTATCTAATTTCGTCTCATTATCTGTCTCATTATTTTTCTCATCTTCCTCCCTCCCTCCCCTTCCCGCAGGTGACTAGTGTTGTGATGACCTACCTGGTTGTGATGCTACAAGTCGATGCTCGGATGTCTCTCCTGGTTTGAGTCTTAGCGTCAGAATCACCGCCACTGCAGCAAAACCACAAATAAAGCCAATAACAAGCAAGAGCAGCTATAACTATAATAGCAATCTGAGTAACAATAATTCTGCAATTGATATCCATTAAACGGATGCTACAATGACAGTACCAAAAATACTGCAATTATTATTCATTAAGAGAAAGTTTAAAAGTTTAACAATAACAGTGACAACAATACTGCAACCATAGTAATTATGATTATACAATTGACGATTTTAAAGAATTCAATACATCAGGCCTTTAAGTTCCAACGTGAGGTAAGGAATATCCATTACATAATAGGGACCATGACTTCGGACTGAAAATATAATCGAATTCTTGATTAACTGTAACAACACTTCCAGTTCGGTTATGTTTTAAAGTTTAGTTTTGATTCCATTTATTACAATGGATATTCTTGGTGTGACATACTGTCTGTTTCATTTTGCTTCTAAACTATCCCCTGTGTGCAAGGAATGGCCGGGGTTACCATCCACTGGCGGCGAGGGATTCGAACGCAGGTCAGCAAGATTGCTAGACGAGATCGCTACCGCTGCACCACACAGCACATTATGACCATAAATGCAGTTCCATTACATACATATTTCTTTGCATCATAATCCAAAAATAAACACGACCATGTGGTTTCAAGAACGTTAAATTAAAACATTTTTTATGTCGGCAGTTTAGACGGTTTTAGCTGCATTTTCTTCTCAAAGATTTATATTAAGACATCTATGATAAATAAATAGTTAAATGATAATATACTGTCTATGATTTTACAATCACCGAGACTAAATTTTCTCATGAAGGTTAATCTTTAACGTTAAAGAGTTAAGTCTTGTTATTTTATTAATTATAATTATTGTAAGCACTTTTATTACCATTGTGATTATTGTTATTATTATGATAGTGATAATAATGGTGGTAATGACGATAATAATATCATTAATAAAATACTAATTATCTTAAATATGATAATATTAGTAATAATAATAATAATGATAATAATAATGGTAATACTAATAATAATAATATTGATAATAATACAACTAATTAATGATAATAACAAAAAATAGAACAACAATAATAATCATGCTAATGATAATAAGAACATTAATAAAGGCTATAAAATGTTGACATTATAGACTGAGAATGAAAGGGACGTAATGTCACCAGTACATTGTAATACATAAAGCTAACGCTCATCATCAATATTAATCTAACATAAAAAGATGTCGATTTAAACGAAATAGTAA
>NC_061859.1:821289-831289 GCF_019202785.1 Penaeus chinensis
TACTGCATCTAAAATGGGAATAATGTCAAACGTAACACTGAATATAAAGAAGACAATTATAGAACAATAATAGGACCTTGAACGATGCCTGTGAATTCGGCTCTAATGACGACGGTAATAATGACGAATCAGTAATGGAAATTTTATTGACATTGATATCAAAATACAAATGATGAGGAAGACTATCAGAAGTATTTAGTGAGAATAATTGCGAAATACTAATCATTTCAAATGGTAAAGGTTAACATTCTAACTGAAATTTCCTATTATACTTAGTTAAGAGAGGGAGAAAAAAACATTATGCATGGATGGAAAAAATGCACAATTTTACTATTTATTCTAACACAGACGGTAACGCAAAAAATAATAATAATTATTATTATTATTATAATAATAAATAACCACAACCATAACAGGAAAAGGAATACGTATTGTTTTTTTCTTGTGACATTTAATTTCATTGTTGTATACTTTTTATGCTTCCAACCCAGATTGTAATTTAATACGTAGACATACTATACACATTTTGTGTCACATCCAACGAGAAAGCGGTTCATTGACTTTATTCTTTCTTGTTTTTTCTACTTTATTTTCTTAGATTAAACACGATAATATTTATTTAACTGGAAGATTGGCGTGACTAATGAAAAAGTTTTTTTTTATCATCTTTTCCTCCCGTCTTCTTCATTTCTCTCCAGTCCCTCTGAGTCTTCTTCGCAATCCTTCCATCTTCCCTGTGGTTTCCCCTCTTTTTGTGTCCTTTATCCTTCTTACTCTCTTCCCTATATACCCCTCCTCTCTCCCTGTCTACAAGTCATCTCGTTTCTCTCAGTTTGCTACACATTTCCTCAACTCCGACTTCCTTTCCTATCACTTCTTCCTTATTCTGTCTATCTTGTCTTTCCTAGGGAGTACAGGAGCATCTTCATCTCCACTTTCTCCAGTTTTCTCTCTTGTCTTTTTGTCATTCCCATTCTCATGTTTCCATTCCGTGCATCATCGCCGGCCTCACTACCTCTTGTACATCTTTCCCTTCACTTTCTCTGTTACTTCCTTCGTAACCTTCTCTGTCCCTCCACCCACCGTCCCTGTTGAGCCAAGGTATTTAAAATCGCCATTCTGTCCGTTTCCCTTCCTGCTCACTCGCATACTCCGATTTTTTCCTATCCGCTCTCCTCTCTTCTATTCTCCTCCACCTTTTCCTTCGTTTCACCACTCAACACATCATCGACAATCGGCATATCCCATGGAAGTTCATTCTGTACACTCCCCAGGTAAGCAGTCTATCAAGTAATGGCAAAAGGGAATGAGCTCAAGGCAGAATCTCCTGTGAAGACTAACAGTAACTTCAAAATCATCCGAGGTGGTCCCCTCGTTTCGCCGTTGAGGAAACTGTCCTCCGAGAGGCGAATGTACAGTTCATTCACTCTTTATCATTCGAAATCGATTCCAAGCCTACACTCTGAGATCTCCTAACGTATTTTATTTTAAGTCTACGAACACTGTTATATATAATTAAAATTGACATATAGTATTGCAATTCATTTTTCTTTTCCAAAATATTATCTCTTTAAAAGGTGAAATCGCAAATGTTGAATGGGATTCAATATATATTTCAGTTTACTGCTGTTATTACGCTTGATTCTCCTTGGTCTATAGCATCAATATTTTCCGCAGTTCATTTCATTATCATTTTGGTTATTATTGTTATAGTATCACCATTATTAGTCTTGACAGTGATTATCATAGTTATTATATCCACTGTTTTCATTTAGCAGTAATAATAGCAGTAGGAAGGAAATATGTCTAATTTGTTGTACAAGATATAGATGATTTTTAGTGAGCACGGAATTATCATTATTATTATAGTAGTAGTAGTAGTAGTAGTAGTAGCAGTAGCAGAAGTAGTAGTGGTAGTAGTAGTAGTAGTGGTAGTAGTAGTAGAAGTAGTAGTTGTAGTAGTAGTAGTAGTAGTAGTAGTAGTAGTAGTAGTAGTAGTAGTAGTAGTAGTAGTAGTAGAAGTAGTAGAAGTAGTAGAAGTAGAAGTAGTAGAAGTAGTAGTAGTAGTACTAGTGATAGTAATACCATCATATTTTTATGATTGTTACAACTAACAAATCCCTTCCAGCGCACCCATATTTTCTGGCGTGCCCTTAACAATTTCATTTTTGTATCTTTCCTTCTCCGCGCCTAAGTTAGCTGCATTTAAAATGGGAATAGTTTCACGAGTAGCCCACAGTATGATAATCCGGTGAAGCAGGATATTTTTCCCCTCGTGGTTGAAATTTCTTAGGGAAAATTAGCTTCGATTTGATTTGATCTCCTCCCCGGGGATGACACTCTGGGTTGTCATTGCGGCAAATACCTTGTGGGATTATGTTAAAATATTTAAACCATTTTAAAAATCTATAGATAAATAAAGTCCCTTATAAGTTAAACGAATTAACAATAAATATTATATGAAAAATCAAACCATAAATATTATTCATTAAAAGTATAGACTGACTACATAAATATTATGCATAATTACATTTTGTTTAAAGTATTAGTTTCCTTTAAGAAAAGGTCTTATTAGTTCCTTCAAGAAACTAGTAAGACCTACGTCACAATTCTCCTCCCAACAGATTGTTCAATGTATATGGGAGACACAAGCACATGCGTCTTTGGTCTGAAAATGTTGCACGTCTTTTCAGTACATGTGCGAATATCATCCTGGGACAAAATTCTCCCACGGGGGATGTCTATCTTGGGGAATATTTTTCCTTGGGGGATCTTCGCATGGAGGGAAACAAGGACCCAGACCTAATGATGACGTTAATAACGGGGGTTAATGATGTTGACATTGATGTCAAAATACTAGCGATGGTGATGATTATAAGAGCTCTAATGAGAATAATTGCGAGATCATTTGAAATAGTAAAGGTAAACATTGTTAATTGTGAATTTTCAAATGTAATCACCCTAAGAGAGAAAGATATTTATTATGCTTGGAGAAAAATAAATACTTTATTCTATTTATATCACAACTGTATTTTCTGGGGTGTGCTAAAAAAAAAAAAAGGAAAAAAAAAAAAAAATGCTTACTGCCGTGTACTAAAACAAATTCGGTATCTTAACATCGACGGTAATGCAGACGAAATGACACAACCAAGACAGGAACATGACACAGCCATAACAGGAGAATGACACAACCACAACTGGGAAATGAATAAGTTTTGGGTTAGCTTGCTGGTTTTTTTTTTTTTTTTTTTTTTTTTTTTTTTTTTTTTTTTTTTTTTTGATTGGTCATGCAGATACGCATATTGTCTTTTAATCCGAATACATATTAGGCCCAGTGCGTATAACATCCAAAAAGCTCAGAATTTGTTTTTCTTTCTTTCTTTTTTCCTAGACCATGCAGCTGCTATTATTAACATCGGCATAGCGTGGCTGCTGGCATCGGCATCAATCGTACATCATCTTCTCTGAGGCTCGGGCTGACGGTTTCCTCATGGGATGCGATAAGGATAACGCCACTGTCGTTTTCCTCTGTGTTGATATATTACGCCTTGTCCCTAGTGTTGACGTGGAAGGAATGGCGTCTGACAAAGGGAGGGGGGATTCGCTGGTTTCTAGAGCAGTTTGAGAGTGAATTCTGGCTTGACGACCCGTGCAAATGGACTGCTCTGAGGACTTCTGTTAAGGCCTTGACTGTTCCCGCTATGCGTATGTATCATACACATTCATGTATAGATGTAGATGTGTGCCCATGTATATTGCTGTTTACTTTAAGCAATAGGATATAATGACATTCTTAGCAAACAGTATAAAGTATAATTTCTGTAGTAATACTAGAAGTGCTGGTATAAACTTGTAAGTGAACCCGAATCGAATTGTGACAGTGACTATAATTATTTTTGTATTGATTTATGATTGATTTTGTATTGACCGCATTCCAATAAATAGTGAAGCGAGTGCGACGAAGTGGTATCAGTCACATTGAATTGACACAAATAATCTAAGCGCGTGAAATGGCGTTCATAGACCAAGCCTGATACTACTTATTTAAATGGAAAATTGGTGTGACTAAATGGGGGGGAAATGAGACTCCCATGAATGCCGCATCCCTAGTCTCCTATCCGTCACCTAACCTGAGACTCGGGTGACGCTCCCTCCCCGCCTCTCCCTCAACCCCGCTCCTAAGACTCAAACAAGGTGAGACATCCGTGCATCCACCTGCAGCAGCACCACCAGGTATGTCATCACAGTGCTGGTCATCTGAAGGGGGAGAAAAAAAAATAGGTAAGATAAACAGGAAGTTACAGAATAAAAAAATTACATTGTTTATACTTAAACAAATGAACGTCACAGTATATAGGCACAGATAAACAGAACTGTGGATTCCCAAATGTGCGATAAAACAGTTGTTTGAGTCATAATTGTTTCTGCTAAACTTTCATAGTTTTGGAAAGCGAAAGACAATAAGGTGAACACTAGTTTGAAATGTAGACGAAGTTGAGAATATAGAGTAAACCTCGTATGCAAAATGCACCGGAAAAAAATGTCAGGTTATTACGTCGATTATAATTTTATCAATCTGCCTACTTAGAAAATTAATTATTGCAGCATATGACATCTATATTAGAGTCCGTAAAGTTTGGCACCATGACGTGTTCAGAGATGGAATATAAGGAGAAATAGTTTAAACGCACTATGTCTTAAACTATCTATATCAAGATGGACGTACGGAAAGTAAAACAGGAAGCAGTCTGGCTGCCCAGAGCTGTCAACAGAGATAATTTCTGATCATTAGGTTTATTAATGTCATTATGCACTGTACTGTGGGAGACAATATCTGTGTCCACATGTGGTGTACCCTGACAGCACTAGTGTGCAATGTCAAAAATCTTATGACCGGTAACTACTGGGCAAAGACTCCTATGTAGGTCCTATATTTATGAAAAGAAGAAATAGAATGAAAAGACAAACTTAGACCAGCATCGATAATTGTGACATAAGGCACTATATTTCTCTTCTTTTTTTTTTTTAGCAAACTTACAGACAGAAGGAGGGTTTTGTCCAACGTATACCAATCACACATGTTGAAGCAACGGAGTGGTTCAAGAATTCCAGAGAGACGACTTATCTGTTGGTGAAAATGGTGAAAAAACAGGTAGTAAAATGTAGGCTTTTGACATGTGGCCTACGAATTTCTCATGATATGTATTGGCATTCCCTGTAATTGGCCAATAATCAGCATAAACATTTTATTTGTGCCTCTCAAAATATATTTAAAATATTCAGTACTACATGTTGCTCACTTCTGCTTTAGTCTCGACATCGGTAGTCTCACAGGCGCGGTCTTTTAGCATGTCAATCACTGTTGCTACCTGTGCAAAGATTTTAAAAGAATGTAATTGAACATCATTTCCTCTTGATGCTACCTCTTCATTTGTCCTTAATACCAAATTCATAGAAAAGGGAAGACGTCCTGACCTGGTTCTGAAAGTTCTGACCGACAGAGCACAGCATACAGATGATGTAAAGCACAGCCGGGAGGAGGATGGGCATCAATCCCCCATTGTCATTAAGGGTCAGGACCTTGTAGATCATCCCCGTTAGGACCACTGCGCACAGCAGCAGCCCGGCCGTCAGGGCCTCGAAGAAGCAGCAGATCACTGTCTGACGGAGTTTCTCAATCTGTTAAGTGATCAAAAAGCACCCCCGCCCCCCCAGCATAAGAGTTAATTATCGCTCTGCATACCTACATTATCATACAAGTTGATTTCAGTGTTTTGAAGTATATTTTTCAATATGAATTATGTAGGAATTTATTATGAATATTCTTTAGGGAGACATATGCGACTCAGAACATCACAAAGTATATATCTAAATACATGTGTGTGTGTCCTGTATAAATTACCTGACGAACATTGCGTTCCAGTGAAAACATTGGAAACACTGCCTGACACCCTGAACTGAAGTCCAGGCCAGGTCTCCACAGTGACAGCGAGACCATTTCCTCCCTGACCACGTCCGCGAGCCGCGTCGATAGGATTAGGACAAGCGTCTCAAACAGAAGACAGCAGGACAGCAGACCAACAACCTCCATCAATGAACTTACAAAGATAATAGTGAACATGAACATGGAAAGGAAGGGAAGCATATACATGCAGTACACTATAACCCACCCGATGAAGATAGTCGCTTGCACGAGAAACGTGACAAGGAGACTCGTACAAGAGAGGCTCTCGGTGCTCATAATCTGGGGGTCATTAACTATGAGGTCTAGACACCCTGCCAGAACTGGACTCCTGAGCAGCACAGCCAAATGCGTTAGTTTCAAAGACACAACAGTGAAAATCATGTAGATGTTGGCGATAATATCACCTACTTGGATTCCGTCCGAATCGTTGGGGGGAATATAATTAACGAAGATGATTACAATGATCACACAAATCTGTAGGATTTTGTTGCCGACTGCCCACATGCAGAGGCCGAGACTAATCTGCGGTCGGTGCGGAGGACCTGACCAGGTGTAGGGGAACGACCCGATGGCCTGGAAAGTAGTAACAGAGATGCGTAGAAGCCATATGGTGACCTGGCTTTGCGACAAAGAAGGACGCAAGGCCGACGGAAGGTGAAAGAGTTCCTTCACCCCCATGGTAACGGGTCCTTAGGGGTTCCTGGCTGGCCGGTGTGTCCCCTGCGAAGGCGGACTGGAAACTGGCGTCTAAGGGGCACCCTCTGGAAGGAGGTGATGGACACCAGAATGTGTATCGCTCAAGGCTTCATAAGCATTCATTGTGGATCAATTCTGATAAATTGGGAATGTTCACTTACTCACCAGGACTGACAGCCCTGTGAGGGTCTACTGCTAATGTGATTATATCTCTAGACATATATGTGCATCAAATTTTCACATCAAGTAATATGGTATAAGAATTAGACAGACCAGAAGTGCAAGACTGTGCACGAGGCATGTATGTGGTCTATCTAGAGACCATTTGTAGAAAAGACCTAAAGAAACCTGGCAGCTTGACACAGAAACATGAAACAGAAGGCATTAGTGACTTAAAATAAACACAATAGAGGAGGAGTTCTATCAGTGAGCATGGTCAAATAATGAGCAGCTTAATGATATGACTAATTCATACTAAATAAAAAAAAAAAAAACATATTTTTAATTTTCTTTAAAACCTGGGAGAGAATCTTACTTATAGATCCAAGAGACATGGATGGAAGGACTAATTCCTAGGAGAGGCGTGGATAACAACCACTGCAATAGGGCGTCGAAAGAGAGGAAGACGAAGGCTCAGTAGGACAGCAGTAGCATGAAAAAAGTTCATGTTTTTGAAAGCCCTTGCAGCAGTAAGGTACTAACGGACACGGATGAACAAGGAGAGAATTTTGACCTGAAATCAGCCCATGGCCATGTTTTCGGTAACACTTAAAAAATAACATCATTAGGTATTGAAAAGAGAAGACCGGCATAAAATCTTGTTTTTATATCACTGCCAGCATTATCATCCATCCTTTTGTTCTTAATATAGTATTTAAACTTGTCTTGGCATTCTAGTCTGATTAAGCTCTTTAACCTTCTATATAATCTCGTGTTAATCAAAGATCAGTCACTGGAGTGCATTCTTTGTTTGTTAACACATTATAATTAAAGTTATTGTTATATTATCATCATCAGTTTGGGGTACAATGTTTCATAGTTATCTAAGTTGTTTACCTATATTTGTTATTATCACAATATTCATTTTCGTATCCTTGTAAAATAATTAAAAAAAAATATATTATATATATTGCTCAATTTGGAGGAAAAGTGCCAACAAAGTTCATATGGACCTGACAATTTGCTGATCAGTGTCGTAATTTCTGCGTTGTTGCTGCATTTAATCCACAAAAAGATCCGGAAAATGTGATAGAAAAACGTGATTAATCGCAGGTGTTATCATGAGAGGCATTTATCATTCACAAACGTCTGGTTTTGGACCAAGCACTTTTAATGCTTTTCTTTTTCTCTTTCATTCTTCCGCTTATACTTTCTGTCATTCTCTCACTTTTTTTTTTAACTTTTTTTTTTTTTTATGTAAGAGGTCATTCAGAGCTTCTGTTTTGCCTAGTAGTACTACACAGTCATGAGTGTAAACACAAACTCTGCTCTGTGATCACACACACACGATCTTCCTGATACTCCACATAAGACATAACCTTATTTCACTTCCAGGAGAGACCGAGAGGAAGGATAGCACCCTGCTTAACGATGCCTTCCTAAATGTAAAGTGTTCAGTGACCAAACACTACTTTTCTGTTGGTCTGTTGAGGTAATGCCGTTGTGGGTGATTTTTATGAGGGTCGGTAGGTCATCAACCTATTATTTTATGATGGCAATAATTGTTATCACCAACCAATTATACTTTTTATCATTATTATTGTCTTCATATATCTATATATATATACATAAGTATAAAAATATATATACATAAATACTTATAGACATGTATGTTGTTTGTGTATGTGTGTAATAAAATGAAAACAAAATAATTAAACGAAACACAAACCACAACAAAAGGAAAACCAAACCACAATAAAATGAAAAATAAACCATAACAAAAGAAAAACCAAACCACAGTAATCTCATTTTCGAAGCCTTGGCCAATCCGAGAAGCCCTGAAGATGTCTGCAATAGAGCCGAAACGTGCGAGAGAATAGCGAGAAGAGGCATTGTCCCCATGGCTTGGATCTGGAAGAGGAGACCCACTTGGCCTAAGGAAGAGACAGCGACGGAGGGTTGTCTGTCGGCTGTTTGTGGGTTGGAGATGGTGTTCTTATTGTTGTTCTCGTGTGTTAAGTAACGTTTCGTTTTATATATCCGACAGCATTGTTAAGCGGGTACGATTCATGAAATCCCGGCGGTATACAAGTCACATAAAATTCAATGCTGAAGTAGTTAATGGGGTTGATCAAGCATGTTTCTTGCCTATATACAGAGGGATGAATATTAAAAGACAAGACATTTTATACCTTCCTTTTAACTGCCTCTCTAGCTCCGACAGTGCAGTAACATTCCTCGGTGGAGCCAGGACGACTGGCGAAGACTTCAGTGAAAGCAAGATGACTGACAAAGAGTTCATTGAAGCCAAGAAGACCGACGAAGAGGTGTTTGGAGCGAAAGATTCTTTCAGGCAGCCGCCGTAATGTCCGGTGGATGCAAGTGCGTGCAGGAAGACGACCAGTGCCCTTTAAGTGAGGGGCTGCAGAGTAGGATGACCGAGAATAAAGGAGTGTTTAGATACACATGTAACTGTTGTGGAAACGTCAGCAGAGGTAGACAGATCAGAGGCAAGGCATGAAGAGCGAGGAGAATTGCCCCCCCCCCCCCCCCCCATCTGGTTCTTGGAGAAGGCACATATACTTGAATCAACAAAGTCTGGGCAGCTTAGGGCGTATCACGAAGAATTGAGTAACTTCAGTAACTAATGAAACACAGCTTCCTGATGAAACATAGATTTCTTCACCTCTATCCGATAAACACGGCTTTCCTTAAAGGTAGTTCCGCACTAAGAAAGTTTCAAATGTAGACCACTATCGATCTAGACACGTTATAATGTCCACGCATGAGAACGCACACAGTGAGTATAAAAGACTCGGTGAAATATTATGCAATCTAATAAATGTAATCAATAGTACTGCATTGAAACCTTATCTGTTGTCATCTAATTGGACTTACTAGACAGACATACTGATATCGGCAAATGGATTACCATGTTGCGCGCAATAATACATTTTAGCACATCCTGCAATATAAAAGGTGGAACACGAAGTATGTTGATGATATATGTCTAATTCCTGCATGAGAGGAGCTCATGTAAATTTCGTGTCTTGATGATTATAATAATCATCATCGTCTTCGCCTCCTCCTCATCTTCATGGTCACAGTAATTATCATTCCCTTATTTGAACTACTGGCCTGTGTGTGATCTTGTACATAAATGCCTGTATGTTTATATCT